>NC_079417.1:26994160-27035343 GCF_026213295.1 Gadus chalcogrammus | reverse complement strand
TATTGGGCTAAAGCCCCAGATATTATTTAATTAGCCTGAGTATAATTTCTGTGTGAAATAAATAAAAAAAATTACAAATATTTATAAGTAGCCTAGCCTAGATAGTCCATATGGCAAGAGAATGAACAGTTTAAAAATATAACCTGTTTACCACCTCAAGTGAATTAACCTCTCCTATCCCCAGTCAGATCCGTGTGTGTACGTGTGTAAGGTCTGTCTCACTTGTATTCATTTTACTCTGAAATAACTTGAATGGAACTTAAGATGTTGGGATGAGCAGCACAGCAGTCAGGCAGCTGTTTAAAGCTATGATAACTGTGTATTTTGTTTATTTAGGGAAAGCATTATGAAAAAATGTGCATGCAAAATAATTGCATTTTCCCTCTGCCTAAGCCCCGGATGTTTATGAAACTTAGAAACACCCTGTTATTTTACTGTAAAGGAGTTAGGCCTATTAAGTCACTATTTGAGGCATCAAATTAAATTAGACAATCAAGCACTTACATCACAATCATTTATTTGATATATATATATACACACACTATATATCTGTACATCTATATAGTCTGTATAGTATATATATAGCTCTGGATATACCACATCCAGGTGGCCCATCAGTGTGTGGAGGGAGGATATGAGCACACACACAACAGTGGAGTCTCCATCACCTCTTCATCAGTGTGTGGAGGGAGGATATGATCACACACAACAGTGGAGTCTCCATCACCTCTTCATCAGTGTGTGGAGGGAGGATATGACCACACACACAACAGTGGAGTCTCCATCACCTCTTCATCAGTGTGTGGAGGGAGGATATTATCACACACAACAGTGGAGTCTCCATCACCTCTTCATCAGTGTGTGGAGGGAGGATATGACCACACACACAACAGTGGAGTCTCAATCCGTGTGTCTAAAGTAAGTTTGGTTTGCATGCGTCCTATCATCACTAGTCCATCTTTGTCCACTGGGTGGCGCTTTAGAGACTGATTCAACTTGTGCTCCAGCAGCTGCTCGTGTGGAGAAGCTTTAAGGTAGAACCTTAACACTAAATTAACCACTTTGTTATTCACTTTATGTCCCCTCTTTGTGGTTCCAGTCTTTACTAAAGGCCTTAGCTGTTCAACCCCATAACAGCAAGTTAATGAATAACTAATACCTCTGACAATTTGACCCAGTTATAAGATCACCTGAAGTAACTGATTAACTAATATCACAGACTATTGAGCCCAGTTGTAAGATAAGCTAATGAATAACTTATATGTATGACTGTAGGAGCCAATTCCTTTGCATCGTGTGTGTGTGGTGTGTGTGTGTGTGTGTGGTGTGTGTGTGTGTGGTGTGTGTGGTGTGTGTGTGTGTGTGTGTGTGTGTGTGTGTGTGTGTGTGCATGGCCTTGTACTAACCTATTTAAATGGCATTCAAATAGGTGGCATGAATATATCTCAAACGTTACAGGTATATCAAATGTAGATCAGTGAGGTACTCAGGGATTAAAATCAACTTGTGAATTTATTAATTCAACTGATTTAAAAAATACATAGTTTGCTACATGTGTTACATGTGTAAGATGAGCCATGCATAATCAAATAAAACAAATCCCTATACCACACACATGGGTTAACATAAGAGGTGACTTGCATGAGCATAATGACCATCACTTCTACTGAGACAATCACCATGTCTTCAAACAATTGACAACAATAGCACTGTCTGTGATCGTGGAACCCATTCATACACCAGGCAGTGTTTGACTCTAACTATAGCATCAACTAGTTATCTTTAACCTATAAGTCAAGTCAGAGCTCTGGTCCAGACAGTGGTTTGTTACCAGTAGAGCTCTGGTCCAGACAGTGGTTTGTTACCAATAGAGCTCTGGTCCGACAGTGGTTTGTTACCAGTAGAGCTCTGGTCCACACAGTGGTTTGTTACCAGTAGAGCTCTGGTCCACACAGTGGTTTGTTACCAGTAGAGCTCTGGTCCAGACAGTGGTTTGTACCAGTAGAGCTCTGGTCCAGACAGTGGTTCGTTACCAGTAGAGCTCTGGTCCAGACAGTGGTTCGTTACCAGTAGAGCTCTGGTCCAGACAGTGGTTCGTTACCAGTAGAGCTCTGGTCCAGACAGTGGTCTGTTACCAGTAGAGCTCTGGTCCAGACAGTGGTTCGTTACCAGTAGAGCTCTGGTCCAGACAGTGGTCTGTTACCAGTAGAGCTCTGGTCCAGACAGTGGTTCGTTACCAGTAGAGCTCTGGTCCAGACAGTGGTTCGTTACCAGTAGAGCTCCCGTCCAGACAGTGGTTTGTTACCAGTAGAGCTCTGGTCCAGACAGTGGTTTGTTACCAGTAGAGCTCTGGTCCAGACAGTGGTTTGTTACCAGTAGAGCTCTGGTCCAGACAGTGGTTCGTTACCAGTAGAGCTCTGGTCCAGACAGTGGTCTGTTACCAGTAGAGCTCTGGTCCAGACAGTGGTCTGTTACCAGTAGAGCTCTGGTCCAGACAGTGGTTTGTTACCAGTAGAGCTCTGGTCCAGACAGTTTGTTACCAGTAGAGCTCCGGTCCAGACAGTGGTCTGTTACCAGTAGAGCTCTGGTCCAGACATTGGTTTGTTACCAGTAGAGCTCAGGTCCAGACAGTGGTTTGTTACCAGTAGAGCTCTGGTCCAGACAGTGGTTTGTTACCAGTAGAGCTCTGGTCCAGACAGTGGTTTGTTACCAGTAGATCTGGTCCAGACAGTGGTTTGTTACCAGTAGAGCTCCGGTCCAGACAGTGGTTAGTTACCAGTAGAGCTCTGGTCCAGACAGTGGTCTGTTACCAGTAGAGCTCTGGTCCAGACAGTGGTCTGTTACCAGTAGAGCTCTGGTCCAGACAGTGGTTTGTTACCAGTAGAGCTCTGGTCCAGACAGTGGTTTGTTACCAGTAGAGCTCTGGTCCAGACAGTGGTTTGTTACCAGTAGAGCTCTGGTCCAGACAGTGGTTTGTTACCAGTAGAGCTCTGGTCCAGACAGTGGTTTGTTACCAGTAGAGCTCTGGTCCAGACAGTGGTTTGTTACCAGTAGAGCTCTGGTCCAGACAGTGGTTTGTTACCAGTAGAGCTCGGTCCAGACAGTGGTTTGTTACCAGTAGAGCTCCGTTCCAGACAGTGGTTGTTACCAGTAGAGCTCCGGTCCAGACAGTGGTTTGTTACCAGTAGAGCTCGGGTCCAGACAGTGTTTGTTACCAGTAGAGCTCTGGTCCAGACAGTGGTTTGTTACCAGTAGAGCTTCAGGTCCAGACAGTGGTTTGTTACAAGTAGAGCTCCCGTCCAGACAGTGGTTTTGTTACAGTAGAGCTCCGGTCCAGACAGTGGTTTGTTACCAGTAGAGCTCCGGTCCAGACAGTGGTTTGTTACAGTAGAGCTCCGGTCCAGACAGTGGTTTGTTACCAGTAGAGCTCTGGTCCAGACAGTGGGTTTGTTACCAGTAGAGCTTTGGTCCAGACAGTGGTTTGTTACCAGTAGAGCTCCCGTCCAGACAGTGGTTTGTTACCAGTACTTGTTACCAGTAGAGAAACCGTACGGATTCCGTGCGGTTTGGCAAGAATTCCGTACGGAATCCATACGGTTTTGAATGACTAATAGCCGCGGCTATTAGTCATTCACTCCGGCTATTATTATTCACTCCGGCTATTAGTTATTCACTCCGGCTATTAGGTATGCAGAACGAGCCCCTCCCTCTTCTTTGCTTGACCACTAAGTTTGAAGGCTGTCTAACCAATCAGTGAAGAGAAATACCAGACTAAAGTAACGCATTGTCGAGACTAACGCATTGTGCCTCCATGTTTCGCCGTAACATAAAGCTGTGTTGTCTTTACTAGTTTCACTACAATGTAATGACCACTAGCTAGTGGAAAATACATTGTGTCTAGTACAGTGATATATTTGTATATGTTAGGCTATATTGAGATGGCAGTGTGCATTGAGTAGGCCATTGAGTAGGCCATAACATCACAATATTTCATGGATGCAAGCAAGCCAAGACAATCAATCTATATCTATAGCCTACATGCCAACACACGCACGCACACACACACACACACACACACACACACACACACACACCACACACACACACACACACACCACACACACACACACACACACACACACACCACACACACACAACACACACACACACACACAACCACACACGCACACACTTTAAACACTGGTAAAGCAATAGGAGCCTGCATTGGCTAAAGTTGTTGGGATGCACGTTATTTTATAACAGGCAGGGGCAAAGTTGTGCATTACAATGCAAACACGACAATAATTGGCACGTTCTTGCGCACTCAGAAGAACATGACTGAATAAATGCCAGGTATATAGCATATCGGAGACGGGCACACAACTCAGTGCATTTGCAAATGAGAGCCTGCAGTATGACCGATCTTGTGACATTATTTAACCATCCATCTACAGCTAATACGATCAGACAGACACATCATTGATCACATATAAGCCCACAACAAGCCCAACATCACCACGGCAGGTGCGCTCTCTCTCGCACATTCACACAATCACTCCAACTCCAAGGCTAGGCTGTTTCACTAAGACCACAAACAACCACAACTAATCAGCCTACATATCCACAACAATGCGCAACAATCAGTTCATTGTGTATCTTCTGTTTGGCGCACATGGCTAATTTGCATAGGCTACTTGCACAGGACTGTCGGCTCCGCTTGTCAAAAAAATAGAACGTATTTGTGAATAAATGCTTTGAATTCTGAAATACTGGACTTGGTGAGCTTAAATAGGCTATTAAGTGACCTTTAGTGAGATGGCCTAAAACGGAATACAAATGAATTATTCTAGGACATAGGCTTTCAGGATCAATTCAGAGGTTCAACTGTTCGGGATTCATTTTGCTTAGCCAGTGAAAGTGACCAGCTGTAGATTCCACACACTGTTAAAAATACTTCACTACAAGTAGGCTATAAGTCCTCCAAATAATTCAGCAGAATTGCATTACCTTTGCATTACCTGCCTATCCACAGCATAGGCAGCAGTAGTCATTATGCGCTAAAATGGTCCCTGCCAGTGTTTTTTCTATTCTGATGTTTGTGGATGAATCTTCAGCTACAGCTTTGTTACATTTCCTTGCGATGGTTTGCTGGTTTAATACAGCAATTCATCAAATGATGTAAGATGATGTGTCCGTTGCGTGGCTGTCATGTGAGAGCCGTATACGCATTTTAAAAACACCTGTAATCAGCGTGACTATGACTTTCCGAGCGGATCATGGGGGGCTCTTCAATCATTTATTTTTCAGGATTTTCTCCCGTCATCCTCCAGTTTATCGCAAACATCTGGAGATAAGTCGGTTTAATTAAATACTCAAGTGAAATACAAGTGTACCTCCAAATTGCACTTATTGTACATATCATGTTCTTCAAGGAAAGAGGGTCGAATCCAAAGGAATAGCTTTAAAGATACTTTATGTGTAAAAGTATTTCGGTATGGTAAACTGATGCTCTGAAGTTAAGAGAGATTGAAGATGTGCCTTAGCACGTGCGAGAGTGTTCTCCTAGCTAGTCCAAGACACTAACCCACCGATATCCTAGCTTAGCCTGGAGAGTTCTACCTGTCTCCACGATGTGGAGGCTTTCTTATCGACTCGGAGGACCGGAAGACTTGCAGAAAACCGGTGGGACGTAATCCTCGGTTTCCTCGCTTGGTCTGTGGTGCTGCCCTCTGTGGATAAAGTATCTATTGCAGCCTTCAGTAAGGCTCCCCTTGTGGCTATGTATGGTATTTACGGCTAATATGTTTGGTCTTCATTGGGCCTATGTGTGGGTAGCTTAGATTCTTAAAATACGTAACAGTCCCTCCTTGGTCATCTCAGATGACCATACAATAATATTTTAAACCATAAAAACCATTTACCACACCGAAAACATAGTCAAATTAGGATCAACACCATCTACCGTTGTGGAAAACTCTTGAATAGAGGGAAAAACCACAACGGGCTCATAATACTGAAATGGCATCCACTTTGTGGGTCTCATTGGGAATACAGGTCATTATTTAACAATACAACAATGAACATATATCTTGTTATCATACAATCACATGGCCAAATATCACACAAACAAAACTATTCATAGAAATCCTGAGCTAATACTTTTGGTTATGTGCTACAAGGCCATACAATTTTCATCATGTGTAAAGTAAAGTAAAAATTGGTAGACATAATACAATTTAAATTTCAAAATAATTGACAAGCTATCATGGATTTGGGGGGTTCAGGTGATCTTCGTGTATTGGTGCGCCGGTTCATGTGGGGGTTTGGGCATAGATTTGGGGGGTTCAGGTGATCTTCGTGTTTTGGTGCGCCGGTTCATGTGGGTGGTTTTGGGCTTGTTATTATTGCAGTCATTGTTTTTTCTGTCGCCGTCTGGCCTGTAATTCATGAACCAAGACTCGTCCCTCCTTGTCAAGGGCTCAACTCAGAGGGGTTACTCCTACATCATGGGAGCCTTCAAACAGGTTCTCCGTCGTCGTCGTGTCAGTAACAGGTGGCCTGTAAAACAATCGCCTCAAAGAAGATCAACTGTACCATTATTAATGCAGCGATTCAGAAATAACGAGTTGTACTCACAACCAAACAATACTATATAATAACAAGCACAATTCGTCTTGGTGGTTCAATAATTAATTATTCAAGTAAATCCAGGATATTGATTATCTAGACACAGGTGCTACAAATGGTGGCATTTTATTCTATATCTGGTTTTGACGGTGGGTACCTGGCGATGTTGTCTCCCGCTCCTTCTGGAACAGGACTACAGAAGGAATCCTACCAGGTACTTTACCAAGGGCACGCTGTGGCCCATCGTCTTGGGATGAGGTGTGTTTGTCCTTGGTTGGAGTGCAGCTAGGTCGGTCAGGGTCTCAGTCCACGATCTGCCAGGAGTATCTGCTTTGCGGCACCGGCTCAGGTGGTGCCACTGGGCTCCGCGTCGGTCCTCTACAGAAACAGAAAAGGGTGTGGCCAAGAGTACCTTGTATGGCCCCTTCCACCGGTCTTCTAGGTCTTTCGATGGTGTTTTTTTTTTTTTTTTTTTTTTTTCACCAGATCCACTCGCCAGGTGTCACCGACGTTGGTGAAGGATCCTCTGGATCGGACGGCTTCTGGTCTGTCTTGCTACACAACTTTCAATCTTTGATTTAATATTCACACTACATCCCTCCTTGCGCATTGCTTCAGCCATGCGCATTCAAATTAACCAATCCTAACCATTTCTTATTTTGGTATTTTGGACCTCGTCAGGTCTGTTGAACTATGCATTTCTACCGCTTGTCCTCAGGATCCTCTATTGGGGGGGACTCCTCTATTGGAGGTTGTCCCAGAACTCTTCTAATAAGAATCCCCAGGCCTGGATAACCCCGGATTTCTGGACGAGCGGTATGCACGCTATGGACAACTTTAAAGGCTAACCGTTCATGATGTGGAGTCTAGCTATTTTAAGATCACTGTGTAACTGCCGTACAGGGATCTGGTTGATGCAAGACCTCTGGGTTGGTGCCTTTGTAGGCTTCTAGTTTCTGGAATCCGGCTTTCCTAATTGTCGAATACAAGATAATGCATTCATTGTGGTACGATATTATATCTATTGCAATCGCTCCAACGGAGGCAATAGTTGACCTTTGAACATTTCACGCAGTGTTTATTCGTATGTAGTAGCTGATTATAGCAGAATTTAAGCCATGTAGATTTAATATTCGCAAAAAACGTATTGTAATTGTGTCTACCGCAGTTGGGCTAACTCCCTCCATGGGCACCGTTTAAAACCATGTGCACCATTTATTAATTCAACATATTATTCTAGCAGTTGAACCCCGTGTCTATTTGAACCAGCCTGGTTCTCTACTGTCTTGCTACACAAAACACATGTTGAATAGACAGAAGGATCAGCAACCTGAAAAAAATAATTACTGTCAGTGTTTGGCATTCGTTCTTATACTGCCATTTCCTGGAGAGAGAAAGAATTAAGATCAATGCAGAGAAGTAAAAAGATGAGTGTTTGGCAACTATAATGCTTGTGTTGCCACCTCCTAAGAGAAAAGAGAATTAATATTTTATGCACAGAAGTAAAATGATGATGATGGGCAACTGATCGTTGTGTTGCCACTTCCTGATTAGAAAGAGAATATTTGTAGTAATGTTAACGATTAAAATGATGAATGTCGGGCATCCATTACTGCTCGGGTTGCCAAGGCCTGACGAGAAAAGAGAACAAATTTATTACAAATGCAAGAGATCGGCTACTTGGAAAGTTGGGGGGACGTCTAGTTGGGACTAATAATAGTTATATACTTGTGGTACATTTGGAGTTGTTGAGATGTAATTGGGAATAATCTCGTGTTAACGAGTAGGCGGCACTACCAAGAACTACAAATATGGCTGCGGTGCTACTACATACGTATCAGCCGACTACAGAAACTTCTGAGTTCTATCTGTCCGGCTGAACACTGTGGTACCTTATGGCTAAGGCTACCACTTAACCGCATTTGCGCTCTCAGTACACTTTCTCGCGCTGTGTGTACATGTATATATAAAAGTTATCGTTGTTAAAAATAGCGACACAGAGAGATGTGTCGTGGGAGAGGCTGGGGGGGTGGTCTTTATGATGAGGGTTTAGAGGGAGGAAGATTGGGTGGGGGGATGGGTTCATTAAGACAGTGGAGGAGGAGATTGGAACTCTCGTTAATGTTCTTTGTGGCTCGATCTTCACAGAGACCGATAGTGGAGGACCTTACCTCGCACCATAACCATGAACAATCGTTAACTACAAGTACTCAAAACGACGCCAGTGGGGCATTAAAGACAAAGCTATTCTGGGGGGGGGGGGGGGGTTTTATGAGGGGGGGTGGGAGATAGGGACTAAAGGATGGGGAAGGAATTTAAAGGGTGAGGAGGGCCTACCTTTAGACAGGCAGGCAGACAGAGAGAAAGAGCGAGGAATTGGGAGTTACAAGATTGTACAACGTTAATTACTCTTCAATATTCCGTATTGAATCTGTGGAACAACCTTCCTGGTTGCCCAAAAGCAATATGTCTGTACAAACAAAGTGGAGAGAGAGTGAGTGAGTGAGTATCAAAGTGAGTGAGTGAGTGAGAGAGAGAGAGAGGGGAAGAGGAAGAGGGAGCGGGGGAGAGAGAGCGAGAGAGATCTGCTAGTCCAGGTCAGAGGTCATGCAGTCTTAACAAAAGACTGACCTTCAGACCCTACTGACTTGTAGGAGAGAGAGAGATGAGGGTGAGAGAGAGGGGGGGGAGAGGGAGAGAGGGGGAGAGGGGGAGAGAGAGAGACAGAGATCTGCTTTTGTCCCAGGTCAGAGATCATGCAGTCTTAACAAAAGACTTACCATTGCAGACCCTACCTATTTGCAGAAGAGAGAGAGTGAGTGAGTGAGTATCAAAGTGAGTGAGTGAGTGAGTGAGTGAGAGAGAGAGGAAGAGGAAGAGGGAGCGGGGGAGAGAGCGCGAGAGAGACCTGCTATTACAGGTCAGAGGTCATGCAGTCTTAACAAAAGACTGACCATTCATCTCCTACCGACTTGCAAGAGAGAGAGGAGAGAGAGAGAGAGAGGAGAGAGAGAGAGAGAGATGAGAGAGAGAGGAGAGAGAGAGAAGGAGAGAGAGGGAGAGAGAGAGAGGGAGGGGGGGGGGGGAGAGGGAGAGGGGGTGGAGAGAGAGAGAGGGATAGGATGTAACACTTAAGTTGAGCCCCCGTTGCTTTAGAGAAATGGCGTCTATTTCAAAAAAGGAGTTCGACTATATCGACTGATGGTATGAACAAAGGAACCGCACGTTTTCCAAGACGCGTGGTCCCCTTAAATCGTACACCACGTGGTACATCCAAAGGCTGTAGAGACAAACTAGTTTTGACCCAGGTAGCTCTAGTCAAAGCATGTATTGGGATCTCTATAAGAAGTAAGAGATTCCTGCAAGTTTGTCCCCACGGCGGGTTAGCGAGGCGCTTGATAGCAGATGGGTTATTACTGCGTAAGTCCACCTCTACGGCTGCGTTCTATACTAACCAAAATTGCACATGAGATGTTACATGAACCGGGCTGTGAGGAATCAATTCGATTTGAATTCCTTGGCTAACTACGGCCAAGCTTCCGGTTTAATATGCAACTAAGCTAGATTAACGTTAAAAACCTGACCTTTCCTCACCCCGCCGTAAGAGTTCAGAAGTTTATGGTCGGTAATAAATATACCTTATGGTGGCCCGGTTTAACGTCGGCGCTTCACCAATAAATAACACTTAACCACAGGTGATATGTCTCCCACGTTGGTACGAACATTTAGATCTAATCAGGATTGCATATAGTCTATCTACAAACCCATATAAAACACACTCCTAGCCCTTATACTTCGTGAGCTCGTTATTTAATTTCAATCTGTTAGCTTATTCTAGGCCGTTTGTAACCGGCTGTATGAATTTAAACCAGTCCGAGATTACACGTCCCCGCAGCCTGACGGATGCAGTACAAGCTATTCACCTAATGTTACTAATCTAACTATACAGAGTTTAGTCATTGACAACAGGTTCTGTTTACCTTTGTTGTGGCGCCTGTAAGTAGCTTGTACTGCTTTCCGAACGGCCTCGCGGTCGCCAGTCTCGGTCCGGACTTTCCACGAACGTCGGGGTCAACCAATTATCATGTTCTTCAAGGAAAGAGGGGTCGAATCCAAAGGAATAGCTTTAAAGATACTTATTGTATAAGTATTTTCGGTATGGTAAACTGATGCTCTGAAGTTAAGAGAGATTGAAGATGTGCCTTAGCACGTGCGAGAGTGTTCTCCTAGCTAGTCCAAGACCACTAACCCACCGATATCCTAGCTTAGCCTGGAGAGTTCTACCTGTCTCCACGATGTGGAGGCTTCTTATCGACTCGGAGGACCGGAAGACTTGCAGAAAACCGGTGGGACGTAATCCTCGGTTTTCCTCGCTTGGTCTGTGGTGCTGCCCTCTGTGGATAAAGTATCTATTGCAGCCTTCAGTAAGGCTCCCCTTGTGGCTATGTATGGTATTTACGGCTAATATGTTTGGTCTTCATTGGGCCTATGTGTGGGTAGCTTAGATTCTTAAAATACGTAACATACAGTACTTCGGTAAGGGCATTTACAATCCATCACTAAAGTTTTGATAGAGTATTCTGATTCAGCGGATTAAAATGTATTTGTATAATCTTCACAAATCTTGCAGCAATGCAATGTTAATATATCATCATGGGAAATGAGTATTCTGATTCAGCGCATTTACTATTTATTTGTATAATCTTCACAACTCACAGCAATGAAATGTTAATTTATCATCATGGGAAATAGCATATAAACAAGCTTCATAAAAATTCATTTCTAAGCAGTAGGCCTACTACATATTTCTCAACGTAAACATCATGACCATAAGCTATCCCAAAGTTTTCACACCTTTCACACAGTAGGGCAGCATTAGTCATACATAATTAACAACACATCAAAGAAACTTTATTGAGGGATAGCAGTGAAAAAAACATCTGCGTCTTGGGTAAAGTTGGGCTATGCTTAATGTGAGGAGCAGGGCCCGATTGGAAGGAAGCCCATTCAGGACGAAGTTGACCTGGAGAAGGCAGCTGCAGGCAGATGAAGATGGGGGGGCTCTACTTCTTATTACCACAACAGGAACAGAACTCAGCCAAGCCAATGAATTCAGCCAAGTCACTGAGAAGTCTGTCTGTAACATTTGGTAGATACAGTTCAACCATGTAGGACTTTTGTAATTCCCCATTGTACTTTACAGAGATAGAGCACTTTGTTGCAGTCAGACATTTGTTTTTGTTTACCTTTAACATAGTGAGTCTGGAACACAATAGTTTGACCTGGCTTGGTGGAAAGCCCACTCACCACGTCAAGGTGCAGGTCATGAGTGGGAAAAAAGGTGTGTGTGTGTGGGGGCACTCCAAGCGTCCTTCCCTGTGTGTGTGTGTGTGTGTGTGTGTGTGTGTGTGTGTGTGTGTGTGGGGGCACTCCAAGCGTCCTTCCCTGTGTGTGTGTGTGTGTGGGGGCACTCCAAGCGTCCTTCCCTGTGTGTGTGGGGGCACTCCAAGCGTCCTTCCCTGTGTGTGTGTGTGTGGGGCACTCCAAGCGTCCTTCCCTGTGTGTGTGTGGGGGCACTCCAAGCGTCCTTCCCTGTGTGTGTGTGGGGGAGCACTCCAAGCGTCCTTCCCTGTGTGTGTGTGTGTGTGTGTGTGTGTGTGGGGGCACTCCAAGCGTCCTTCCCTGTGTGTGTGTGTGTGTGTGTGTGTGTGGGGGCACTCCAAGCGTCCTTCCCTGTGTGTGTGTGTGTGGGGCACTCCAAGCGTCCTTCCCTGTGTGTGTGTGGGGCACTCCAAGCGTCCTTCCCTGTGTGTGTGTGGGGGCACTCCAAGCGTCCTACCCTGTGTGTGTGTGTGGGGGCCCTCCAAGCGTCCTTCCCTGTGTGTGGGGGCACTCCAAGCGTCCTTCCCTGTGTGTGTGTGTGTGGGCACTCCAAGCGTCCTTCCCTGTGTGTGTGTGTGTGTGTGTGTGGGGGGCACTCCAAGCGTCCTTCCCTGTGTGTGTGGGGCACTCCAAGCGTCCTTCCCTGTGTGTGTGTGGGGCACTCCAAGCGTCCTTCCACGGGGTTGGGCACCTTCCTCCATGGCCTCCTTAAATCGATTGTACTCCGGATACACCGGTAGCCTGAGGACCAGGGAACAGGTATTGGCCGTGGGGAAAAGGGCCGGTCCATCTTCCTCATGGAGGAATTCAAGCCGGGGTCCGATGGGAAAACCCACAGCAGGAATCCTTTTGAGGCCCGTGGCAAACGCCAGAACCGCCCCCAGGGTGAGACTCGTATCTCCATCTGTTAGTACATAAGAGATAACTTGTAAGAACGACCGCATGTGAACATTAACAGGAATTTTACACTGCCTGACATGTGCCAATCTTTCGTCGTCCTTAGTTAAGATAAGATATACTTTATTAATCTCAGCAGAGAAATGTAGGTTATGTTTTATGTTGGTTTATGTTGCATTTCTCAGATCACAATAGAAATGTTCAAAAGTCCTTGTTTAACCCTAAGTGTGCACTAATAGTGTCATTCTTTCGAAAAAATATAAAATGTGTTATGCTGGTTCTGTCACAATCGGTTCACTATAATTCCCTATGCAGTGCTGTATTTACAGGTATGCCTAGGTTCACAAATCAAATAGTAAATATTTTTCATGTGTGCATTTGTTCATTCATGCAGAGCTGTAAACAGTCTTGTATTTTTCCTTTGTGTTTTGTGACCCATTATTGTTTGTGAAGACTTAACTTCTACAGGATGCCCCTTTTATATCCATTCATGATAATATCACCTGTTACCAGTTACTAATGTTGAAACAGTTGAACATTGTTGTTTTTGAGCATTCTACAGCTTTCCTCTTTGGTGGTCCCCTGTTTTGAATTGTTGCTGGCATCAAATTCAGAATAAGCATATATTAACAAAGAACAATTAGATAGATAAGGGTTGTAGATAGAAACACTTCCTTACCCTCCACCTCGATCAGCCAGTCCCTCCAATATATAAGGGTCCTGGCCTCCTTCCTCCTCCGATTGGAGCCCGGCTCAGACAGGTAGGACGTCATGAATGTGGACTCCAACCGGGAGGCCAGCAGCGGCTCAGGTGTGTCCATGAAGACCCCCTTGAGCTCCTCATGGTGGATCCTCAAAAGAGCTAGAATCCCGAAGGTCTCCAACCCTTCTTTGAATCTGTAAAATCAATGAGATAATAGATCATAGAAAATATAAGGTCTGTTGCTCTGAAGCCTGTTCTAGCCTACTCCATTGTACATAATGTGAAGATAAAAATCAATTAGACAAGGAATCCTTTCAATTAATATAAATTTAGATTATTTTGGAACACATGATAACTTTTCACTCCAACACAAAGGTCTCAGTCCATTAAATAGTCAATTCCCAGCTCCACTTACTGATTGAGAGCAGTCAAAATAGGGCCCTCTGTGAGGAAGTTGAGGGCTGCCCCCAGCAGCTCATCCCTATGCGGGAGGCTCCGCACAAAGGAGAAGGAGCCCATGAGGGAGAGCTCGTCTGTGGCCTCCTCCATAGCCTCCCTGGCACCTTCCACATGTGTGGCATCTGCAATCTAATATCATACATTAGGAACAATAATCATTATTTGGGATTTCTAAGCACTTTCATGGCACAAATCAGTAAAGAATGCATTGACATATGTGTATGACATAAATCATACATTGAAATTCAACATCAGTACACTATAGAGCACACCACACAGTATCTTGACACAAAAACACTTCTCCAAAAAGTGGTTTCATTAACATTAACCATTTACTTGCCTTTTGGAGCTTGGTCCTCAAATTGTAATCTGTCACCTCTTCCAAAGTGGCAGGAAGAGGGGACAGATTACAAACCTGTCTGTAGAGGCGCTGTGATAGGAATCTCGGAGAGACCTGCCCCTGCACCAGGCAGAGGGCAATCATCTTCCCCACCAGCCTGTACTGTCCTTTCTGCAATGCTGTGATAAGGGGAAAAGCACAAGGTTATTAAAGTTTGTTGCTCATTTTAAATGCATGTTAAAAACTCTAAATTGCAACGCCCAATACCATAAATTAAATTCAAAGCTTACCCCCCCCCCCAAAAAAAACAAAACTCTCCGGTTCTACACGATTCACGTGAATGACCAAATAGACCAAGAAAACGGCGATTGTCGCAGGAAAGCGACAAGTTTGCAGCTTTGTATATTGAAGTGAATATTTCACGGAGAGGCGGCGCCCTAGCGCCCTCTATTGACCCACCGCCACTGGTTGATATATCGATCATCATTTGTTCACTGTATTAGCCTACCAAATCACAGGCCTCTTCAACGGTTTAAATCAGACATCCTTTTTTTCTCACTTCCATTGAAGGACGGTGAATAGTAATTATTATTGGAAGATTGAAACATAATTATCAATAATTAATTCAAAATGTCACTGAATCCGGGGAAGGGGAACATCTTCGTGGTGCTGTGGTTCCCTCTGGTGGTCAGTAACGGGACCTCAGCTCATCCTTTGAATTCTACGTTATACATAACAGCATATCAAATATAATTCACCAACATGTCGGACTGCTTCTATTCTATCCAGACAAAACCAGACTTCTCCACACTGCATATCTGATTTTATTTGAATTTCTACAGGATAAATAAATAAATACATACAAATGAAATAAATATAACAATGACGTCAGAGAATAATTCAGTTAACATTATCTCTCTCAAACTATTTTCTTCTGAACATTTTCGGGTAAAAACCTTCACTCATACAGACATGAATATAAATAAATACATAAAGTTGATAAGATAAACAATTAACCGTTCATGTGCCCTTTTAACATATAACAGCAAGAACCATGTTCGATTAGATCTGAATAACAGATGTCTGGGAACCATTTAGTTTCTTCACATGGTTGTTTGGGTGGAGACTCCTCTGTGAAGTTGTGTGTGACGCTTGAGACGACCAGATTGACTAAATGTTTTCCCACACTGTTTACAGTGGTATGGTTTCTCTCCTGTGTGGATGCGTTGGTGTTCCTTCAGAGTATCAGATCTACTAAACGTTTTCCCACACTGTTTACAGTGGTATGGTTTCTCTCCTGTGTGGATGCGCTGGTGTACAGTCAGATGACCAGACTGTCTAAATGTTTTCCCACACTGTTTACATTGGTATGGTTTCTCTCCTGTGTGGATGCGCTGGTGTCTCTTCAGTTCACCAGATAGACTAAATGTTTCCCCACACTGTTTACAGTGGTATGGTTTCTCTCCCGTGTGGATGCGCTGGTGTCTCTTCAGACTATCAGAGCGACTAAAGGTTTTACTGCACTTCTCACATCTGTGTTGTCCGGCTCCTTCTGCTGGAATCTGGCTCGTGCTTTGGACGGTTCCCGGGGAGGCTCCGATTGGTTCTTGATAGGAGGCTGCGACGTATGGGAGGAGACTAGGCTCCACCTTGATTTCTCCACTCCTCAGCAGTCGGCCGTACAGGTCGCCATGGCTCCTCTTCATGTGTTTGTGGAGGAAGATCTGAGACGTGTAGGAGTACGGACACTCGGGACAGGGGAAAGCCTGTGCTGGTGTCAGCTGGGATCTCCCTCCTAGGAGAAAGGAGGAGAGTCATATGCATTTTATTTTGAGAGTGCTGCTGATGGCTGGTTTAAGCAGCCTCACCTGGCCAGAGTCAGGTGCTTTAGGCTTTGGGGCTTGATAAGGCTGCACATCCTAATCAAGCATACCTGAATTTGTATAATTGGATTGTTTTTTTGAAACCTCCATGGTACTGTATATTTTGCATTTAGACATTTTTCCAAGTAAGAATATTTTTCTATTATGTTGTCATCTTTTGTTTATTATGTTTAAATTTATGTTAAAACTTTACTATTTCCCGTATAATTTCTTAACTGCTTTGTTAATGTAGATGTTTATTGTCCAAGCTCTTTTGAATTAAAATGAGAGATGTGGTCATGTGTGTGCCGCATAGAAACCAAACCCTGACAGAAAGACAGACTTGAAGGCAGACCTTTAGTAGAGCTCTTGTTGTTCCACAGTCGATCAAATCCGATTCCCAGATGTCTGGCGTATTCGTCCCCATACCAGACCAAGAGCTCTGCTCCTGAAGTCACGAGGCCACAGGAGCGATACAGAATCCCTCCTTTGTGCTGAAACGCTATTAGGTTCTGTTCCTCTTCATTACGAGCACAATTGACGTACCTAACACACAGACAGGCACGTCAACACACCTTTACAGTGTATCTTCTGCATATGTCATAGCAACACAGAAAATATTGTGGATCTAATCAGATAACAGACATGGAGAAATATAAATGTTATCAATCAAGTAATGTAAGTAAGAAAATTGTGAACATTATTCATGCAGTAGATGGTATAAAAGTGAATAGGGTCCTACCTCATCCAGTTAGAAAGTGTCTCTCTCTTTGCATCAATGTAATCATTGTGTCTGCTCTTGTAGATCTGGAGAAATGTGTTAATCAGACTCTATGCCATCCAATAAACACACAAGCACAAACACAAGACTAGATCAAAATAAATGAATACAAACACACTGACCTCCCAGGAGTATCCACTCTCCAGGGCTCCCTCTTCATCTGTCCTGTGTCCTTCGTAGGGTCCAAAGTGTGTTCCAATGGGAAGGCCACCGTCTCCACAGTAAAACACCCCTAGACCGGCCCCAGGGATCCCAGAATCTCTGATCTACCCCACATGAGACAGAGACTGGAGAGAGGAGGAGAGTCGTAGAGTGAGAGGAATACATAGAGGGAGGGAGAGGTGGAGGAGGGAGGAGAGATAGAATACAAGAGAGAGATGGAGACACATGGAGAAGAGAGATGTAGAGAGATTGAGGCAGAGAGAGACAAAGAGAGGTGAGAGGAATGGAGAGAGGAAGAGAGGTGGTGAGATGGAGGGGGGGAGAGGAAGATAAGATAAGAAATAAATGGAGATGTGTAGTTGGGAAACAAGTGAGAAAGAGAGAGATTTAGACAGGAAGAGGGAGGGAGGAAAGGAAAGAGGGGGTTGGGACAGGGGGGGAGTTCAGAGAGGGAGTCACAAAGAGAGCCAGATAGAGGGAAATGGGGGGAGAGAGGGAGAGATAGACGGAAAGCACGATTCAGGAAGAAGAACCATTGGGGGAGAGATACAGTATATCGATCTGCTTTGGCAATATAACTGTTCACATTACTGTTTTTATATACATTAGCTGGGAAATGTATTAAACAATGAATGTTATACCGTCTCATTGGACGGGGAGAACTTTGTTGTGTTAAAGTACGACATATACCTCAAACCCAGCGGGCAGCGTCTTCTTGGCTCTGTCTTTCTCTCCGACAGCAACGGGGCGATCAGCCATGAAGACGATAGGACCGTGGACCTCGCACTCTTCGAGGAAGAAAGTCCTACACTCATCACAGACTGGAGAAAGTTCATTTATTTATTACGTCCAAAAGAGCTTCAGCTACAAATCTATATTAAATAGACAGAAACAGGAAGATTAAAAATTGGTTTGTGAATGAAAAAGAGGTGGGGAAAAAGAGGTGGGGAGAGAGAGACAGAGACAGAGAGAGAGACAGAGACAGAGACAGAGAGAGAGAGACAGAGACAGAGACAGAGACAGAGACAGAGACAGAGACAGAGACAGAGACAGAGACAGAGAGAGAGAGACAGAGACAGAGACAGAGACAGAGACAGAGAGAGAGAGACAGAGAGAGAGAGCCCTCTTACAGAAGTAGTCGTCATCCTTAGGTACTTCCGGTTCTTGGTAGTTAACTCTGAGAACTTTTCTCAGGTTCGTCTCTCTTGAATAAACACTTGAGTCCTTCACATGTTCATGGAGAACTGACACACACACACACACACACACACACACACACACACACACACACACACACACACACACACACACACACACACACACACACACACCACACACACACACACACACACACAGTTAGACTATACGTGCACAACCAGGTGTTATTGCAGGGAAGCGGTGGTGGGATCAGAGCTAACCCAAGGAGACCTCCTCCTGGACTGCAGAGCCCCTCTCTACTCCTCCTCCGGGGGGGTCGATCTCTGGATGAGAAGGAGTGGTCCCTCCAGAGACCTCCTGGTCACTCCACCCCCGCCCTGAGAGACTCTGACAGACAGAACGTCTAGTTAGGAGTACTCCCAGTTTTTTTAATGTGGGTAGGTGCTAGGGCTGTACGGTATGGACTAAAATGTACATCACGGTAGGGCTGGGCGATAAGGATTATTAATCGCGATAAATCTCACGTCGATTACGGCGATAAGCATTAGACATAAATGCTCGATATGAAAAAAAGGTTTTTTTTTTTTTTTTTTTTTTTAAACAACATTTCTGATGTGGATTTACCTGACAGCCAATGCGGCAGAAATAAACAAAATAGTCAGATCGCAGTTTTGCGGTTAATGCCTAAGTACACGCCCATTACCTGGTGCACACACACACACACACACACACACACACACACACACACACACACACACACACACACACACACACACACACACACACACACACACACACACACACACACACACACACACACACACACAGCCTATCAACAACAATGAAAATAAGAGAAAAGAAAAAAATATATATATATATTTTTTTTATATTATATATCGTGATTAATATCGATATCGAAAAAAAAAATCGTGATAATATTTTTTGCAATATCGCCCAGCCCTATATCACGGTAAGATTTGAGGAATAGACGGTAACGGTATTATATCACGGTATGTTAATTGTATCTTCTAATTTTGATATAAATGCCTCTGAAGGGGGAAAAATACTGGAAAGGCATCAAAACCACATCAAAAAAATTAAATTAAAGTTACTTCCATCTCTGAAAAACACTAATGTTTAATAGTATGGATTTGTTTCTCCACTTGCTTGCGGACCTTGCCGTATAGTTTTGGCATCTCAATTTGGCTGAAGTGTGTGCGGGCATGTAACGCGTACCTGGGATCGAGTGTTTTGACCATCTCTTTAAAGCCCTTTCTATCGACATTTTGAAAGGGAACCATGTCCTTAGACAGGTAAACAGTGACAACGTTTGTCATCTCGTTCCACCACTGGCATTTTGTTGTAAGGACTGGCTTTCAAAATGCCTGCGGAAGCAATGTCTGATATCAGAGACGGCTTCCCGCTACCAGCGTCTGTCTCGTACATTGTGGAATGAGAGCTTGTGAAGGGACTATTGCGCAACGCAGGAGCGCTTGCTGCGCGCCTGCATGCTTGCGCGCCTGCGTGCTTGCGCAATAGCATACGGCCTGAGAAGGCAGTATCGCTGTCAATCTGTCCTTGGGAAAAGTAACGTGGTGCCGAATTGAAAAAGGGACTATGTTTCGTTACCATATTTTCAGTAGTTGCTCGTAACTTTACTTTTTACATGAAAAAGTAGTCAGGGAACTGTATTAACGCATTACTTACTTTGTTACGCGTTACATACAACATTGTCTACCGGTCACACCGGTCTCACGGTAACGTCAAAATCCATACCGTAGCGCAAATTCACACCGGTATACGTTCAGCACCGTTTATACCGTACACCCCTAGTAGGTACCTTACCTCCTAGCAACAATACGTCTAAGGTTATACATCGTGCTGGTGTCATTAATACCCTTAATCCATGAGTCTGCTGTCACACGGACATGAAGCAGGTCTCGTACCATAGAGGACAGGACATGGTAAGGCTGCTGAAGGTGATGTGTGCTGTTTTATACCTGTACAGAAACTGCATCTGACGTACTGGGCTGTTGGAGAGACCCCTGTCTGACTGTTGGTGGCTTCCACACTCGAGCACCTGCTGACATAACTGGCTTTAGGTTAGGATGTAACCTGCTAACTATTACAACTGACTATATGAGTTAGGATGTGACCTATTAACTACAACAAACAGACCATATGTAAGGATGTACTATATTAACTATGACTAACTGACTTAAAGGTAGCTTAGAAGCTATTAACAACGAGGCAGTATAAAACCTATTACTATTAACTTACTATAAGGTAGTATTTAACTTTCTGACTTACGATAAATTAATATTTAACCAAATAACTACTTACTGACTCTAAGTAAGGAAGTATCCTACTCACTACTAAATGACTAAAAAGGTAGTATAAGCTACTAACGACCAATGAAGTATAAAACCTAACTTACATACTATATCTGACTAACTATAAGTAAGGATGTATGCTACTAACTCCTACTAACTGACTATAAAGTAGTATGTAAACGACTCACTTCAACTAACTGACTAAAATGGGTAATATAACCTGCTAATTTACTATGAGGTACAACCTATTGTTAAATATGTTTAGTACAGGTTTTCCTTTTTTCAGATGCAATAAAATCCCTTTAAATCAATAAAACCCCTTTTTGTTGCTATATCTTTGGTCAAATGATTAAGCAGTATTTGCAGGCTAATGTATCTTCAGGGCTTTGAAAGGGATAATGTTCACTGCACATTACTCCTTCCAGAAATGTCTTGTAAATGTCTTTGTACCGGTCAATCCAGAGGTCCAGAGCTGCTCCTCCTCATAGTCCGTCTCTTCAGGTGAGCAGACTCTCACCTGGCCGGGCTTCTCTCTCCTCATGAAGGCTGGAGCCACAAAGGACAGGCCTGACACACACACACACACACACACACACACACACACACACACACACACACACACACACACACACACACACACACACAGACACACACACACACACACACACACACACACACACAGACCGAAACACACACACACACACACACACACACACACACACACACACACACACACACACACACACACACACACACACACACACACACACACACACACACACACACACACACAGAAACACACACACACACACAGACACAAAAGAAGCAGTGATGTGTACAGCAGCACCACCTGTGTCTGTATGTTTATTAATGTAATCAGTAAAATAGTATTTAAGTATGAGTGGTTTACCAAGAGACGACATAACCAAATGGTTTTCCTTGATCTGCAGGAATCTTTTTTTCTCTGCCATACAGAGGCGGTTCCATTTTGTTGTGGAAAAGTAGGCCCTGATATCCGCAATGTCCTCCTTCAACACAAACAGACAACATAATGTCCAATACTGTTCATCTAACCTTACCACTTCGTAGATAAACAACCTTAACTACAACCGTAACACATTCTAGGTAATACTGAATCTATCAAAGTCAACAGTTGCTATAGAGCAGCCAATTAACTGTTGTAAATCCCACATATTTTGCATAAATAAAGTAATATTGTTCTCCTAAATTGCCATTCTCTCCATGGAGGGGCCCTTTCATGAACACATTGGTCTTATCTGATCGTATTTAATGGTGTTTAACTCACCAATGTTGCATGAACAGATGTTTAAAGTATTGATATGGTGTCTCACCTCCTCCACTGAGTTAATCATCTGACTGGTAGGCCTACAGCTTGAGTCCAGATCAAACGTCTAACAATGAAACATAATTAGAACATCTGGGGAAAATGTCGACGGCTAACATCCCTTTGCTGAGTTAATAAGAGTTACTTATGCCGCGTTTCCACTGCAGGGTGCGGAACGGATCGGATCGCAAAGGGGCGGTAGGGAGGGGGCAGTATAGCCCAGCTCAGTTCCGAGGTCGCGTTTCCACCGCCGACAGTACCCTTTAAGGTAGGCCGGATGACGATCGCCGCGGCAGCTACGTAAACATCGTAAACAACGTCTTCCTCCGCAAGAATGCAGACGAACGTCTCCACCTCCTTGTTCGCCCAAGCAAGCTTTTTACGCGACATGTTAATTGTAAAGAATAATACCTCGAGGCTACTGTTTGTTTGTTTTTATCCCTCGTCACCCGGAAGTGACGATTCTGTCGACCAATCAACGGAGGGGGGGTGTAGCTAGAATTCCAGGGTACCCTTTCAGGCGTCTGGTCTCGTTTTGGGTACCGCAACGGAGGAGTCCCTAGAATGGGGTCGGAACGGGTACGGCAAAGTCCGGGTCACGCCCACTTTTGGCGGTGGAAACGCGATCCGACCCGCACCTTTGCGATCCGATCCGTTCCGCACCCTGCAGTGGAATGGCGCATCTCCATTTCCCATTCTAGGGACTCCTCCGTTGCGGTACCCAAAACGAGACCAGACGCCTGGTCAAACAAACAAACAGTAGCCTCGAGGTGTATTATTCTTTACAATTAACATGTCGCGTAAAAAGCTTGCTTGGGCGAACAAGGAGGTGGAGACGTTAGTCTGCATTCTTGCGGAGGAAGACGTTGTTTACGATGTTTACGTAGCTGCCGCGGCGATTGACATCCGGCCTACCACCAAGGGTACTGTCGGCAGTGGAAACGCGACCTCGGAACTGAGCTGGGCTATACTGCCCCCTCCCTACCGCCCCTTTGCGATCCGATCCGTTCCGCACCCTGCAGTGGAAACGCGGCAGAAATGCGCCATTAACGTTGGCGCCGACTAGTCAACACTAGAGGTTACGTTTTGCGTCGAGGCATCGGGGCGTGTGTCGAGTATGGGGGTGTTCACACAGGCAGTTTTTTTATATTAAAAAACACCTGACCCGGGCGGTTTTTTACCAACTAAAAAACTGACAGGGTGGTTTTGTCAAGTTCATTCTCGAGCAGAATGTTCTAGAGCCAACGTTGCAAATCAGTTACCGCATCAAAGTGGTTTGACTACGCTACAGTGTCAGTTACAATGTCGAGGATGAGAAAATTAGCCCTTGTTTTGGCGTTAAATGACAACGACGAGGATAACGATGAACCTTCCCGTTTGTGGGTGCATGACATAAACCGGGGACGGCAGCAGTACGGGGCGTTTCATAGTTTGATTCAGGAGCTACGGTTTGATAATGCACGGTTCAGTGCATATTTCAGACTCGACAAGAGTCAATTTGAAACCTTGTTGCGCATCGTTGCGCCTTCAATAATAAGGCAAGACACCCACATGAGGCAAGCCATCAGTCCAGAGGAACGACTCAGCATTTGTTTAAGGTAAATACGCAAATATATTTATATAAAGGATTATGAAATCAGACGCATGTCTCGTAGCTTATTTTATTACTAGTAACAAGCAGGTAGTAGGTTACCTAGCAACAGGTCTAATGTAAGCTATGTTGTCTTGCCTCCCATACTCTTTGGTGTTGCAGAGCTTGTTCTCACCTTTTCAGCATACGTAGGCAAGGCAAGGCAACTTTATTTATATAGCACTTTTCATACACAAGGCAGACTCAAGTGCTTCACATATAAACATTGTCATAGAAGAAGAAATGGGTAAAATAGAAAGTTAAAAAGGCATTTTAGTATTAAATAGAATATAAAGGCAAATTTAAAAAAGCTTTTTAGAAAGTGCAATGTATTTAAGATTTAGCAGAAAGCTAAAGCAAACATAAAAGTCTTCAGTCTTGTTTTAAAGGTGCTCAGAGTAGGCCTATTTTATATGTATAGCGTCCTTCGCTGGACAGGATGTAGACTGCTAGCATTACGTACCTGACTGTCAGGCCTGCAAATGAAATAGAAACTGCTATCTAACTGCTAACGGCTACAATCAAGATCAACAGGTGTATGCGTGCTTGCTCAATTGTTTCAGACTGAACTAAATATCACTCTTTGGGCAGGTATCTGGCAACTGGCGATTCATTCCGGTCCATCGCTTTCGCCTTCAGGATGGGTGCCAGCACTGTGGCAGGCATAGTTCATCAGGTCTGCACAGCTATTTGGGATTGCCTCCTGCCAGATTACATGCCTATTCCAGACAAAGCAGCGTGGAGAAAGATAGCCACTGGATTCCAACAGCTGGATTTCCCCAACTGCATAGGGGCAATGGATGGGAAACACGTAGTCATTGAGGCTCCTCCCTCCAGTGGCACTCTTTATTACAATTACAAAGGCACTTTTTCCATCGTCCTTCTGGCTGTAGTCGACGCCAGGTACTGTTTCAGGCTTGTTGACATCGGGGCCTATGGAAGAAACAGTGATGGGGGAACCCTCTCCTCCTCCGCTTTTGGTACTGCCCTACGGCAGAACACATTGGGTATCCCGGATGACTCCATCCTCCCAGGGGCAGAACATCTTGGCCCGATGCCTCATGTGTTTCTGGCAGACGAAGCCTTCCCCTTGCGCCGTAACATCATGCGCCCATACCCTGGCTACAACACTGGAGAAAAAAAAGTGTTTAACACCCGTCTCTCTCACGTGCGCAGAATGGTCGAGTGTGCGTTTGGCATACTGGCATCCCAATGGAGAGTGTACCGTCGGGTGCTGTGTGTCTCTCCAGAAGTGGCAGAGAATGTGGTAAAGGCCACCTGCATGCTCCATAACTTTCTCAGGTGGGATGCCAGCACTACAATACCGGCTAGGTCATCTACTGGAACATCCACAGCTGCGCCATCACAAGGTCTCCAGAACGCACCTCGCCTTGGCACCAACAATGCTGGCAGAGATGCTGTGGCAGTGAGGGAGAAGTTTGCTCAGTACTTCATGTCTGAAGCTGGACGAGTTCCCTGGCAGGATAACATCTAGGCACAAACATATATATATATATATGTTTATTTATGTTTACATTTATTTATTTATATATATTTATTTATTTATATTAATCCTCTATACAGTTCTCTACATTTATCTTTTTATTTTACTTGAATCCTGTTTTACTTCTATTATTATCTCTACTTTCTATATTAGCTAAGAGTTTATTGTTTACTGTTTTTGTTTACTTTTTATAGTTAGTTAAGAGTTTATTGTTTATCTTATATTATTATTGTTTACTGTTTACTTTTTGTTTTACTTTTTAAAGTTATCTAGAGTGTATTGTTTATCTCATATTGTATATAATTTAATATTGTGTTGTGTTTCTTCTGTAAACTACTGGACAATCAATTTCCTTGAGGGAGTCATCACAAAAGGATCAATAAAACCTAATCTAATCTAATCTAATCTAATCTAATTTCATCACAAACCAACATACCTCGCTCCGCTTGCCAAGGGTTAGCGGAGCTTCGCTGGGGGAGGAGCCGATATCGGGGCGTGTGTCGAGTATGTCGGCTCCTCCCCCAGCGAAGCTCCGCTTCGAGTAGGATTCACGTTGGCGAAATGACGTAGGGTGTGACGTTCGAGGCTTCGCCTCAGGCTACTGCTTCGAAATATGGGTTCAGTATTGGCGGGAGATTTCGACTTTAATGGCTATTAAATCAATCACTCCTTCTCAGTTATCATGCAGTGTGGGTCGGCTTAGCTCAGGAGGTAGAGCAGTTGACTTGTAACCGGTAGGGTGCTAGTTCATTCCCCAGCTCCTCCTAGCTCAGTGTTGTTGTGTCCCTGTCACTTTGCTCTTGACAGCTGACTGTTGCCTTGCATGGTTGACTCTGACGTCAGGGTGTCAATGTGTGTATTTACCGATGTAAGTCGCTTTGGATAAAAGCGTCTGCTGAGACACACTTTTGCCAAATGATTTATTTTCTAGCATGAGCTCTGTGCCATTTTATGAATGGCACCCTCACACACATGTATCACTGAAATTACTTCAATTCTCAAATGATTTAATGTTGTATCGGCAAACGAAGCAAAAATCAAATTTTGGGTTGGGTTGTCATAATTTCATTCACCACTAGATGTCCCTAGCGTACTCATTTGAAGCTTCGAGCACAAACCACTTTGGTGATTCATGAGGCATCATCTCGGCACCACTATTCAACACGATGATTATAGGGATTCTGACCATAAATCACTTACGTCGTCCACTTATGCTTAGTTATGTTAGCCATTATGTTAGCCATTCTTTTCAAAACGCCTCCTCAAGCGTTTTATTAGCAGTTTATGTTGGGTGGGCAGCTGAAAGGAGTCGTACTGAAACAAACGGCTCTGTCACACTAAATTTGTACCGGGGGCAAAATTTGTACCGGGCGCGTCATCAATACGTAATCCAGTCCAAATCTGCCTGGCAACAGATGATCGCGTCGTCCGTTGCCTGGCAACGGACGATCGCGTCGAATGACGTGAACATTCGCGAACCTTCTATTTAGCGATCCGTTATCTGTATTGTGCTATTTCGTCCTTGACCTGCTTTAAACACTCAGTTTACTTGCTAAATTTGATTAAACAATTAAATACAATACAAATATAAAGTAAAAACAAGTGTTATCTGTAATGATATCAACATCAGTTATTAGACCGTCACACGGAGCATGCGCAGTTGGATTGGCGCGCTGCATGTGGATGTCTGTTCCGGGTTAAGAATGTGACAAGGCGCAAGATACATTGTGTGTTTATTAAGGAACACACAAAACATTACATTATTTAGCGATCCGTTAACTGTATTATGTTATTTTGTCTTTGGCAACATGAGCGCGAATGTTTTTTGAAACCTTCCCGGCAACGGACGACGCGATCATCTGTTGCAGGGCAGGTTTGTAATGGATTACGTAATGTAGGGTGACCAGACGTCCTCTTTTTCCCGGACATGTCCTCTTTTCGAGACCTAAAAAATGCGTCCGGCAGGGATTCCAAAAACGTCCGGTATTTTGCCTCGTCGCAAAAAAAAAAAATATATATATTATTGTTATTATTATCTTTTAATTTTTTTTTGCCTCGTCGCATATTTGTGTTTCTGGGTTTTTCACATAACCTACTAGTTATTACCATTGTATATGTCTATGTTTATTACGGCCTTCCAAGTTCTGGAAATGGTATCTCCCTTACGTTCCACCTTCTTGCGCGAGCTGACTGTAGAGAGAGTCTGTCATTGGGCGACCGATCTCATGTGCTCGTTGAGAAGGTGCCGTGTATAGACGGAATGAAACCCCCACTGAAGTCCGTAGGTTCACGATACAAACCCACCCCCACCCCCCCCCCCCCCCCCCCCGTCAACAATCTTGCCCGGGGCGCAATTGGACCTAGGATCGCCACTGTCTGCAGCAATGCCTAAACGTAAATGTAAGTTCACGGACGAACTAAAGAAAAAAATACCCATGTTTTCGCCCCCCCCGCGACGAAGTGTCCTCTTTTTCACAAACTCAAATCTGGTCACCCTACGTAATGATGACGCGCCCGGTACAAATTTCGCCCCCGGTACAAATTTAGTGTGACAGCTCCTTGCTATGGACCTATTTTGAAGTGCACGGCTCCATTAACTTCCGAATTAAATTAAATTCCGAATAAACTTCCATTAACTCCATTAACTTCCAAAGTCTGAGATTTGTCCTTTTACTTAACATGAATGGCGTTGAACACGGATATATAACACACATATCATTGAAATAGCTGTAACAGGCACGGACGTATTGATTACCTGAATGATTATGGGAGACCTGCGTAATTTTCATAATATTGTTAATTGTCTAATATTAACATTTCAGTTGCGTTGGTAGGTATTTCATTTTCATTTGCTTGTTTAGCTATGTATGACAGGGTTATGCTTAGCTATGTATGACAGTTGACAATGTTGGTGGATTACAATTCATTATTTGGGTAGGCTACTCCAACTTCGTTGCTGGTCGATATGTAAACATTTACTTTTATATAGATTATTGATTGCATTTTTCGTAAATAGTTAGTTGGAAGGAATCTGTTTCTTAAGCAATAACATTGAACTGAATTGTTTAGGCCTACATACGTTTACTATGTTACTATGGTATTATATGGAGCAATCTTACATATTTATGAAGTTTCCAGATCAATAAAGTTCTCTCTTTTTATTTGAACTGCCTGTATGTCCTCTTGATTATAGTATTACAGTGTGTACCTTGGTTATCAGCTATCATAGAATGGTGTCCAAATGGCTGCATGTGTAAGAAATAGGATTTGAACCAAGTGTTACAATAAAAAAAGCTTTTATTACAAGACCCCCCACCCCAAATTTTAACAAAACACTTTTTTGGGCTGTTTGGCTGGGGCAGAAGAGTGGAAGGGGAAACAAAGACAGGTAGCCAAAGAAGAAGTAAGGAAAGGAATGAGAGGAAGAACAGTGAAATGAATGAACAGTGTGATAAACCATATGATTACCAAAAAAGTTATAATTACTGATTTATCAAATACGCAGAGAAGAGCATCATCGAATAAAGATTAAGGACCTGGATTATATTTTACAGTATTGAAAACTGTTGAAATTACAATTCAGAGTGGAGAAGGCTGAAGGCATTGGTCCTAAAAGTGTCAGTTTCACCCACTCTGGATTATCGCTTCAAAAGACTGTGAAATGCTTTTTAAAAAAATGGTAATAATTCAATACGTGAAGATTTGGTGAGAGGTAAAGCATCTTCTTTTAAATATTATAAGCCTTGGTTTAGTTATTCAGTTCTGTTGGATTCCAGCCCACCATGGAATATATGGCAATGAAATTGCTGATAAATTAGCTAAAAGATACTAACCTAATTAGAAGAATTTAACCTTAAGTATATACATTTTTTATTTTTTATTTTTATTTATTCATTTCTTTTGTTAGTTTGTTTTATTTTGTTTATTTTGTTTCGTTAGTTTGGTTTTTTCTTTGAATTTATTTTTATGATTTAAACTTTATCATTTGCCAACGTCCTTGTCACAAACTCCTGTGTAGTAGTCCAGTAGGTGGCGGTATATGGGGAAAAACTATGATCCTCCACTAAACTAGAAGAAGAAGAAGATCTCTGCATCCGGTACGTCACGGACTAGGTCACGTGTCTTGGCCCCATAACGCGGAAGCAAATCGCTCCTGTATGTTACCCTGCGCCACTGAGCAGTTTGTATAGGAATGAATGGGCGGCCATTTTCCAGTCTGTGGTCCATCCTTTATTATGTCCATGATTCATTCCTATGTAAACTGCTCAGTGGCGCAGGGCACAAGCGGGCACAAGCCCCCAGGAACACTGCATACTTCCGCAATCCACCAGTGCTCAGCGGCCAAGCCTGGTATTGCAGCTGTTTAAGCGGGCTGCGAGGGGTCCCTCAAATCATGGGACCCAGAAGTAGATATGTCCGTTCACTCCAATACAAGTGGGGAACAGGAATGTGTCTCCGCAAAAAATGTCTGGATATCAATCAAAGGCTAATAATTACCTTCATGCCATGTCCTCAAAACGCCACCTCAAGCGTTTTATTAGCCCTTATCTCGCTGGGGAAGAGGGGTGTGCATCTGAAAGGAGTCGTAGTGAAACAAATGGCATCCGAGAGGGCCTAGTTCAGTGCTCCGTTAACGTGTCCGATTTTTGGACTGGTTCATCTGTTGCTCAATAACTCTCACGGTCCTCTGCTTGCGATCATTGTGATTCATCATGTATTGATCCATTTATTCAAAAGATCCAAAGACAAAGAACAGGTGCATTACGGTATCATTTTATATTGTTGTAAGGTGGTGGGTAATAATCTGTGGCCCAATCTCTTGTGTGCCCAGTTGGTAGCGATCTTAAGTGAGAGTGTGTTGGTGGGCTGGGGTGTTTGTGTGAGTTTGTCTATTGTGTGTGTGTAGTGTTATTTTAGGATCTACATGTCATTGTGCATCCAGGTGTTGGTGTTGTCATTATTTCTTTGTGATGTGGTGTCTGTGGGTGATGGGTTTGATGAAGTGTGATCATTTGTGGACCTGTCGTAACATCCCCCTGGGGAGTTCCCGGCAGGACACCGCTCTGTCCGCTGTGTCCCTGTGGTGCAGGGCCTGGAGTATTTTAAAATATACTTTGTCTTTTCCACGGGTGGGGCCATCTGGCGACGGCAGGACGGTCCCTGGTAACTGCTGATGGTGACACAGCCAACGGGCCCATAGAAACACACTTCTATTGGAAAGGATGAAAAGTACATCAGAGTAAATAAAAGGGGGGATCTGAGGACCCCGCCCGCACACATACGCATAGAAATATATACATATATATATATATATATATATATATATATATATATATATATATATATATACTTCTATATATATATACTTATGTGTTCTGTTACATGTATGTTTTCTCCTGTGTAATTCAGTCTTTTATGTTTATTGATGGTCCTGTGATGCCATCTACTGGTGAACTTTGGTATTTTTCTGGAATACGTTCTGATATGCATGCTTTGCACTCCATTACACTACATTCACTTGATCGGAAAGCATGGTACTCACACTCGTCTTCATAATGGCGTCTCCTCTGGTTTCAAGTTGGCCTTTGTAAGCATCGTTGGTACGTTATCTGTATTGATATGTTAAGGGGGTTTGATGTATAATGAGATTAAGGAAACTTTGTAAACAAATTAGATGGATGGATATTATTACGTTAGCAAACTAACTTAGTAGCTAAGCTAATTTTACAGCATTCTGTTATTCTCATACTGAAATGCTGTGCTTCCATTCCTCAGTTTTATCCTACTTCACCTCACCATAAAGAGTGAACTGCAACTTTTCGTCTGCGTGGTTTGATGGAGAGGAGTTTATACCATCTGTCAACCCTGGCAAGGCGCTGGGGGTAGAGGGCAAAACAAGAGAGACACACACACACACACACACACACACACACACACACACACACACACACACACACACACACACACACACACACACGCATCCAGACCCATCCATACACACACACACACACACACACACACACACACACACACACACACACACACACACACACACACACACACACACACACACACACACACACACACACACCCACGCATCCAGACCCATTCATACACATCCTCTCATTAATAGTGAATCATGCGCATTTATACAAAAAATAGGAATAAAAAGGAGCACACTGCAATCTCAGTAGAAGTCATGGGTGAAAAATAAAGGAACCCCAAAATTGCACACACACATATACATATATATATATATATATATAAAAAACATGGTAAAAGCATAAAACATGGTAAAATCATGCAAGAAGTATTAAAAACACATAGGGTAAAGATAAGTGCTGGCAGATAAGTGCAAAATAGATGAAATTAATTAATAAATAGGAATATAAATAAAGATAAATAAGACATAGTAAAACCATTCACACATCCATACCATCCTTTCACATAAAAGAAGCCTCCAATGAATAAGAGGGTAAGGGTTGGGGTTATGGGTAGCATAGCCCTAACCCCCGTCCCCGGAGCCCAATGGACGCTGTCCTGGGTCGTCTGGAATTGAAGGAGAGACCGTTGTTTAAGGTGACCGCATCGGGGGTCCACCTCCTCTATGCTGTCTCTCACAAAGCTGCTGAAGGCCTCAGTGCAATGGAGCCGGTGAACGGATAGCTCGATGGAAACAGCGAGGAGAGGAATGACGAAACGGGCCCGTGGGACTTTAGCACTGGCTGTTCCAACGCGTCGTCGATGTCTTTGATAACGGTAACGGCTGTTTGTTCCCTAAGACCGTTGTTTATGTCTACCTAAAAACCACCAGTCTGATGTCAGGCCTGGGGGAGGGGAATCTAAGCAGGACTGCAGTGAGGTGTCTGAGGGTCGCTCCCGGGAAACTGTGGGCCTGAACCTCCGACCGTTTAAATGTGGGGATGGGGGCAATGTTAGAATCCCCCATAATGATAAGAGGCTTCCTAATGGCCAGAGCCCACAGGGAGGCTTTCCCGTTAGGATAGGGGGGTACCAATGGTTTGGTGGGGGGGGGGGCCTGGGTTGATCTACATTTGATGGTCTAGAACAAAAGGAAGGAGGTGGAGGAGGGGGGGGGAGAGGCTGGGGTCAGTGGGGACCATTGGACTATGTCAGGTGAGCTAGGGATCAATACACGTTGGGTAATGGTTCTGCCGGGGGCGTGGTCGAGGGCAGGAATCCTGATATGGGTGAGTTACTATAAATGGGTTGGTGAGGACTGAGGTCCGCTGTGGTGGGTGGTGTTGGTGGAGGACCAGCAGTGGGTGTAGTCTAGTTGATATCTAGTGGTCTAGTGGACACTATTAACGCATTCATTAACTCGCATGCAACACGTTCCCTACTGATTCTAAACTGGAGTTGGAAGAAAGTGAAAGAAAAGTCTAAATGGAGCTAGATGACGTAAGGGCACGGACCCGTGAAAACAAGGCGCGTACAACGCCTCACAGCGCCCCTGGTCCGACGGACGCGTTCCGTACGCAGCACACGACGGGATGAAGCAGACTCGGAGAACGCGGTAAAAGCAGCGACCTCGTCAGAAGAGACTCACGTCCAGGCCCAGCGGGAGGGCCAGCTCCGGAGTCCTGGTCCCCAAGGTGTAGTGGCTGGGTCGGCGAGGCTCCGGGCCCCCCACCGGGGGTCCATAGGGGCTGGGGTCAGGTCTGTAGCAGGCCCGGCGGTAGCCAGGGGCAAGGGTGGGCTTAGCCCACCCCAATGTGCGCCATGCCCACCCAATCAAAATAGAGGAAAATGAATGAAAAAAATTTGGTGGAAGTCAGACCCACTATCGGACGGAGTTGATGTCAAATCTAATTCAGCCAATTAATTAATACTAAAGAATATACCATTACCATGCATTGCTTCTAATTGGGTGGGCCGGACAGCCTGCCTCCAAGTTACTGTCGTGACAATTTCTCTATCAGATATTGCGTCTAAGCAGATGAGATATTTAGATGCAAAAAGCACACAATACTTGCAGGCAATTGCTGGTTATATATATCTGTAATAAAAGTACGAACAAAGATACATCACAACATGCATCAACAAACAACATAACAGGCATACAATACAATAATCTGAGGCCTCAGATGGGAGCTTCTCTTTGCGTGTTACTTAATACTCAAGGTACGCTGGGGAGAAGTCCACTGAGTGTGGGGATCAATGAGTTCTTATTCTTATTAGTTAAGCTGAGTCCAATGAGATCAAGCTCGGCCTCTTGCCACACCGAGATCATGTCCTAGACCTAGGTGTACCATGTAAAATACATGTTACCATTAGCTAGGGTGTCGTTCTTGGTGTCATTGGACTCAGCTCAACGTGTAGATGCTAAATAACATGTCATTTGTGACAAATCTTTATCGGGAAGCAAATCAATAGCTGCTCAGTATTGATTAAGGCCTCCAATTTCGACAGCTAATTACTACCATTAAACATGTTCGAATATGCTCATGTGTGGCACCGTTGCAATCTCCTGGAAGCGTAGATGTTGAAGGACACCTTGTTCGTCCTCTTACGCCACCGGGAAGATATTTACATGCTTCTGATTGACTAATGAATTGATTCAGCTATTCCCCCAGAAGTCTGGGGTCAAAAGGTCAAAAGGAGACGGCACCACGCCGGGGTGGATCCAGATCTCGGGCAACAGCGCAGGGTTGCCAGGTCCTGCAAAAAAACGTGCCCCCCACATACCGTTCAAAATCCACCCAAAATGTCCTAGAAGCATCCCAAATAAAAAATGATATTATTGGCCATTTTGGCCAACGTTTTGAAAGTAATAATATTTGAGGGAATATTTTTTTGTTGTTGTTTTAGCAGCGAAATGCACCGTGTGCGTGTGTGCGTGTGTGTGTGTGTGCGTGTGTGTGTGTCTGTGTCTGTGTGTCTGTGCGTGCGTGTGTGTGCTTGTGTGTGCTTGTGTGTGTGTGTGTCTGTGCGTGTGCGTGCGTGTGTGTGTGTGTATAACACGCTATTTTATGTTGAAATGCGACGTAATCCAGTGTTCACGAAAAGTACACTGTCAACGTATGCTTTTGGCGACTGGGTTGGCTCTCAGATATACGTGTTTCTAACAAGATGATATCATTAAAAGTTACATAAAGTAACAGTTTAATAACACAAACGCAGGAAGCACGTGAGCTGCTAGTTTAGCGAAAGCAACCTGACGTCGTTGAAACATGCGAGCGAGCCGATCAAATCCTAATAACTATAAAACTAAAGATCAGACACAATCACTGACTGAAGATTATGCAAGTAAAAAGTATATTTCTCGCTAGAAATGTTATTAGAAACACGTTTAACGGTGAATCGGTCCTAAAATATTGCATTTCCCATTCAGATAATAAAGATTAATAAAGATCATACACATTCACTGACTGAAGATTATGTAAGGAAAATGTACATTTCTCGCTAGAAAAGTCATTAGAAACGCGTTTAATGGTGTATCTGTCCTAAAATATTCCATTTCCCATTCAGATAATAAAGATTAATAAAGATCATACACATTCACTGACTGAAGATTATGTAAGGAAAATGTACATTTCTCGCTAGAAATGTCATTAGAAACGCGTTTAACACCATTGGTTTAATGGTGTATCTGTCCTAAAATATTGCATTTCCCATTCAGATAATAAACTTTATATAAGCTACGCCGTGTTCCGGAGCCGCGGGGGATTCTGGGAATTGGGGTTCTCAGTTGACAAATGGGGCTTTTGTTAACTTGTTTTGTTGTTAGGATTAAGTGGGGTTAATGGGTTCGGGATGTTATGTGGTTGTGTGTTGTTCTATTAACATTGTTCGTGTGTTCATTATTGTCGACACCGCACCGAGAGTGACGTGACCATCGTTTCGTGCAGCTGTTCCGTGTTGAAGTCTCGTTCAATAAAAACCAACTCTCGTTGTCGAGCGTTCAATAAAAACCAACTCTCGTTGTCGAACGTGCCCCCCCCCTACAAACGTGTCTCCCCCCCCCTCAACAAACGTGTCCCCCCCCCCCCCTTCATGGGTCTGATTCGCCGATTTCCCATGCTGATATCCCCGAAGATTCTCGGGCATCTTCGACAATTTGGCTATAGATTGTCTCATTACACGCTAAATAATATAATTATAGCCTTGTAGTGACCGTAACATAATTCACCTACAGTATTTCGTTATGTGTTGTTCTTTCAATTGTGTTGTTGTTTACTGCATGTCATTTACGTTCTTGGTGGTTCAGGGATCGCGGTCCCTAAGGATTACGTGCGTCTCATGACGTCACAGACCATGCTGGATTTGTTTACCTTCAGCACGCTTTGTTTTCCGGTTTTCTTTTTTACAAAATAAACGAGTCACACGGCTGTGTGCTCAACGTGCGAAGTTGTGTTCTTAACTTATTGCAATTTCCACAGCCTAATTATATATATAGGTTTTGGCATAAACATAACTAGGGTGCACTGTACTATCTGCGCACACCCTTTCTGAAGCCTCTCTCTCGCTCTCTCTCTCTCTCTCTCTGTCCCTCCCGCTCTCTCTTTCTCTCTCTCTCGTACCGTTTTGTGGAGCACGTTAATTGTCTTAGAACACTCCCATTCAGAATGCATTGGTTTACATTTCGTTTTGTGTAACACGCAAAAAGTCGGACTATCGTGCTCGGGAACACGCTTCAATAGATTAACGTTCGTGCGCAGGAGCACGCAATCGCGTGATACCGGGTTGTTCCTGCAGACCCCCCGGAGAGGAGCCCCAGCTGCAGCAGCAGTCCCCCCCCCCCCCCATGCTGAGTGTGGAGGCTGGTCGTCTGGTCTAGTGTTGGCTCGTTCGTTCGCGAACCGGTTCGAATGACCGAGTCTTTAGGACGAACGAACTGAACCGGTTCGTCTCTCTCGTTCGTTCGGTCGTCTCGTTCACCATTCGATTCACCGACTCGACTGAACGAACGAACGAGTTTCCGGTAGCACTTACTCCACTGAGTCTGACTGACTCAACTGAGAACCGTGCAATGGCGTGCATTCCATGATGCGATTCACCGTTAGTGAATCCACAGACTCAGTGGAGTTAGTGCTACCGGAAACTCGACTGAACGAACGAACGAACGAACGATTCGCGAATGACTCCTCGTGGCGAACTGAATCACGCGAACTGGGTCACGGAAACGAATCATTGAATCCACCATTGATACAAACTGCTCAGTGGCGCAGGGTAACATACAGGAGCGATTTGCTTCCGCGTTATGGGGCCAAGACACGTGGCCTAGTCCGTGACGTACCGGATGCAGAGATCTTCTTCTTCTTCTTGTTTAGTGGCGGATCATAGTTTTTTCCCCATATACCGCCACCTACTGGACTACTATACAGGAGTGTGTGACAAGGACGTTGGCAAATTATACTTTAAATCATAAAAATAACTTCAAAGAAAAAACTAAACTAACGAAAAAAAATAAACAAAATAAAACAAACGAACAAAAGAAATGAATAAATAAAAATAGTAAATAAAAAAGATATATACTTAAGGTTAAATTCTTCTAATTAGGTTAGTATCTTTTAGCTCATTTAACAGCAATTGCATTGCCATATATTCCATGGTGGGCTGGAATCCAACAGAACTGAATAACTAAACCAAGGCTTATAATATTTAAAAGAAGATGCTTTACCTCTATCACCAAATCTTCACGTATTGAATTATCTGTTATAAAACTTTGTAGCACTGCCATAGAATCAGTAGATATCACTGATCAAGAGGTTTAGTATCTACAACCCATCTAAGAGCGGTTATTATTGTGGCCATCTCGATTGAGTATACTGATAAAGTCACCCACTCTATATCCATATCCTTTTTCAAATTCTGGAATATATATGCCAATAACACATTGTCTTTGGATCTTTTGAATAAATGGATCAATACATGATGAATCACAATGATCGCAAGCAGAGGACCGTGAGAGTTATTGAGCAGCAGATGAACCAGTCCAAAAATCGGACACGTTAACGGAGCACTGAACTAGGCCCTCTCAGATGCCATTTGTTTCACTACGACTCCTTTCAGCTGCACACCCCTCTTCCCCAGCGAGATAACGGCTAATAAAACGCTTGTTGTGGCGTTTTGAAAGGAAAAACCTTACATATTTCTAGGACATGGTATGAAGGTAATTATGAGCCTTTGATTGATATCCAGACATTTTTTGCGGAGAGACAATCCTGTTCCCCACTTGTATTGGAGTTGACGGCGATATCTACTTCTGGGCCACATGAAATGACGGACCCCCGTCCACAGCCAGCTTAAACAGCTGCAATACCAGGCTTGGCTTCTGAGCACTGGTGGATTGCGGAAGAATGCACTGCTCCTGGGGGCCTGCCGTGTTCCAATACCCGTACTTCCAAGAGTATACTTAAAGGAAGTACACTATCAGCACTATCCGTACTCACTTGAGTACGCTAATTGTTCAGATGTGAGTGCTGTTCCAAATCGAGTACTCTGTGGTGCACTTACCGGAAATGACGATCACGACTGCCGCCGTGGATCCTCCCCCGCAATAAACATCCCGCTTTGAACGGGGAACTCTTTACGCCTAGCAGCTATAAAAAGCTATAAATACTATCAAAACTACAAAATGACTCTATTAATGCAGGCTATGTGGAAAATGCGCCGACTTTGGCTCAGCCTGGCTCCGCCTCTTCCGCTACGTAGCTAAGATGGCTGCCGTTGAGTACGGGGAGTGTCCATGGACATAATAAAGGATGGACCACAGACTGGAAAATGGCCGCCCATTCAATCCTATACAAACTGCTCAGTGGCGCAGGGTAACATCAGAGAATGTCTAATATGAGGGGAACTGGCACTCGCGGGTTAGTTCCGGTTTTCTGGACTGGTTGCAGTAATAATCTCTGACCACGCGGGGCGCTCGTAGGCGAGTCCAGAATGAATGGGAGCCAACGGGGTTTTATCCTCAGAATCCACTTTTCTCACGATGTAATTTTTTGTCAAGTAATTTGAAAGTTGCTATCAAAAGGTGGGGCTAAGATAATAAACTCAGCTGAATATTGCATTTTTTAAGGTCACGTATCTGTTCTAAAAAGGCGTTAAAAACATGCGATGACGTCACACATTGTCATACTGTCAGAGGTACTGCTTTACGGCAGTTTCTAAAGCACTTCCCTTTTCCCGCAACGATAACACCAGCTGATGGAGGTAAGGTAAGGTACATCAGTAAACAATCTGCTAGAGAGCAGTGTTCTGTTGTTCTCATGCCTCTTCCTTTCTTGATCTCTACAGTTGGACCTTGATGCTGTGACAACGGACAAGTCTTCTTCCTCTGTCCTTTTCCCCTGCCTCTGTTCAGTATGTTCAGTGTTGTTAAATCATTTCTCTTTTTTTTTATTAGTTACTGTTCTTATTGTGTTCTTGTTAGTGTGATGTTTGAATAAACTTGCCTGTTGCAATGTTGGTATAATGTTTGTATAATTACTGTTATACAACTGTTACTGTTTTAATGTGACCCAGACCATATTTCTCATTTAACAAACATGTGTAGCTTATAATGTGTTGCATGGCAAAGCAATTATATTCAATGGCTTAAAACAAACCCATCTGTAAAGATCAGTGAATGCATAGAAATCAATGACAAGTGGTGTAGATGGTTTTCCCTCTGTGCAAGGTCATTAGCCCAAGTCCTACAAAAAAATAATGTTGAAGTTGTTAAATCCTTAACTAACCATTTGTATGGAACAATCGGTTAAGGTAAGTTAAGTGCTTGAGTCTCGACACTTTAGAGAATGTCTAGCGCGCAACTTGAATAAGCCATGTGCGATATTACCCGGGCTCCAGCGCAACTTTCCTTACAAGGTGAAGCCTCAGGTAGCCTAGGACCATTCATACAGAAGCAAGCAAGAACGTTACCTTTTTCTGTCCTTGGGAAACGAAAAGACGGACAATCCGTTTCCACTGTAAGTGCAGTTTATCATTGCACATTTACGAGGCATTTCTTTTTTAAACTATCTTTATTTTCGAAAAAATGGACAATGACAGATTAAATTATATTGAGCGGGATATTGACTGTATTATTTAAGGTGGTCATACCGTACCTACCATGTATATAACACATTGAACATTGAACACAAGAAATGGAAGAAATTCCATTTATGCCCATGTACTTTCACCATACATACTATCTAAAAAATAAAAGGGCCTGCAGGAAAATATAAGTACAGTACGCAAAAATTGAGTTAACACGTTTCTGATTGCTCTTCAACTTCAGATGCCGTCAAGAGGGGTCTCTGGTCGCAATCAGTCGCAAGTCCGTCCCAGTCGCAAGTCCGTCCCTGCTAATGAATGCTGATTCATTAGCATTCTGCTAATGAATCAGCATTCATTAGCAGAATGCTAGCGTGTATGGCCAACAACGGCCCAAACTGTAAGAAATCCAACCCTGTCTCGTCAAAATTACGTTCCCAGAGAACTATTCGGCATTCTCAATTACGTTTGTCATAAAACGTATTTTGTCCGCGATTACGTTTTATTGAACGTATTGCAAATACGTTCGTCCTCAGCCTATTTTTGCCATTCATTAACCTCTAGGATTATGTTTGGTTGAAACGTATCCCAGATAGGTTAAATGTCAACGTATAGCACATTATTGTCATTAAGGCATATCTTCCTTTCAGGGAACGTTTCATTTAACGTATTTTGTCTGAAAAATGTATCTTGGCCGTGAATACGTTTTATTGAACATATCGCAAATACGTTCGTTGTCAGCCTATTGTTTTGCCATTTATTAACCTCTAGGATTAGTATCCCAGATAGGTTAAATGTCAACGTATAGCACATTATTGTCATTAAGGCATATCTCCCTTTCAGGGAACGTTTCATTTAACGTATTTTGTCTGAAAAACGTATCTTGGCTGTGGATACGTGTTATTGAACATATCGCAAATACGTTCGTTGTCAACCTATTTTTTGCCATTCATTTACCTCTAGGATTATGTTTGGTTGAAACGTATTCCAAATATGTTAAATGTCAACGTATAGCACATTATTGTCATTAAGGGATATTTCCCTTTCGGGAAACGTTTCATTTAACGTTATTTTGTCCGTGATTACGTCTTATTGAACATATTGCAAATAGGTTCGTTCTCAACATTTTTGTTGTTATTTATTTAAGCTACCTCTTGGATTACAGGCTACATTTAATTGAAACGTATCCTTAATAGGCTACGTTAAATTTCGATAACACATTATTGTCAGCATATAGGCATAGGTCTACCTCTCGGGGAAGCGTACGTTTGATTGTAATGTTAATAGTCCAACGTTATATCAACATGTCACAAGAGGAGAAATTAGCTGCTGACGGGGTAACTGTAGGAGCGGGGGTTGCTTTGTTGATTTCTTTATCTAGGGCTATAGCTGTGGTCAAAGCGGGAAGTGTGCGTTGTCTGGGCGGCTGCCTGAACTGAGCTGCAGGAAATTATGTTCACACGTTTCTTCATTCATTCATGAAGGCTATACCGGTGAACGGTGACGTCAGACTCACGCCCACCTACAAACCAATCCATGTCCACTATCAGCCTGTCCTCTCGGAAAATACGACCACGTAGGTGGTTGTTCCGCCACAGATTACGACCCATTGGAATTTATCCAAAACGAGCGAACGAGGCCCTCTACATGTGCGGGGAACCCTTTCTCATCAAAATTACGTTCCCAGAGAACTATTCGGAATTCTCAATTACATCTGTCTAAAAAACGTTTTTTGTCCGTGATTACGTTTTATTGAACATATTGTAATGACCTCGCCGGTGACATAACGATGTCGAGTCATTAGTAATTGAAGGAACTTTTAATGGACCAAAACCAGGTCACTGAACCCGTACCAACCTCAGAATCCCACCCAAAACAAACCCGGTTCCCCGGCAACCCCCAACACGGTCTCCTCAGTGCAGGGCCCCCACCTTGTGTCTTCCCAAGGCCCTCCCCGCTGACCTAATGATTCGCCCTCACACTGATTGACAAGAAGAAC
>NC_079417.1:26843843-26994060 GCF_026213295.1 Gadus chalcogrammus | reverse complement strand
TGCACAAAGAGCCAGGGTTTAGATGTTGACTCTATATTTTTTTAAAATTAAGCAGAGTGGCGCAGCGGAAGCGTGCTCGGCCCATAACCCAGAGGTCGATGGATCGAAACCATCCTCTGCCACTAGGAATACCGAAAATTGCATCAATCAAAGAAATGAATTGCAATACATATTTAGTCTAGCCTCAATAGATAGTATGAAGTGTTCTACTCACAATATTAGTGATACATAGCAAGCATTTTAAAACAAATATCCGTTACGATGATGATTGAGCGTGGGATTGGTAGCGAGACTGGGGTGGATTGAAAAATAAACAACGAGTATACCTATACCTTATTCTCATGTATTTCAGACCTTGCTAGTGCTTGGTTGGTCGTTCATTTCTTTGTTCTAGTCTCATGTTGTGAACTCATGTGCGCCCCAGTGGCCTAATGGATAAGGCACTGGCCTCCTAAGCCAGGGATTGTGGGTTCGAGTCCCGTCTGGGGTGATTTAAAGCAGAGTGGCGCAGCGGAAGCGTGCTGGGCCCATAACCCAGAGGTCGATGGATCGAAACCATCCTCTGCTATATTCATATGTTTTCAATGTGTCAGTCTTAAAATGAATAGCATTTAAAATCTGAATCAAGAATCCTGTACTGCAGTACGTGTGGACTAACCGACACATATTGCCCACATCAGAAGCCGTGATGGCAATTTAAAGATGTTTACCACAAAAAATAACAATGCGCAAAGAGCCAGGGTTTAGATGTTGACTCTATATTTTTTAAAAATTAAGCAGAGTGGCGCAGCGGAAGCGTGCTGGGCCCATAACCCAGAGGTCGATGGATCGAAACCATCCTCTGCTAGTAGGAATACCTAAAATTCCATCAATCAAAGAAATGAATTGCAATTACATATTTAGTCTAGCCTCAATAGATAGCATGAAGTGTTCTACTCACAATATTAGTGATACATAGCGATCATTTTAAAACAAATATCCGTTCCGATGATGATTGAGCATGGGATTGGTAGCGAGACTGGGGTGGATTGAAAAATAAAGAACGAGTATACCTATACCTTATTCTCATGTATTTCAGACCTTGCTAGTGCTTGGTTGGTCGTTCATTTCTTTGTTCTAGTCTCATGTTGTGAAATCATGTGCGCCCCAGTGGCCTAATGGATAAGGTACTGGCCTCCTAAGCAAGGGATTGTGGGTTCGAGTCCCGTCTGGGGTGATTTGAAGCAGAGTGGCGCAGCGGAAGCGTGCTGGGCCCATACCCAGAGGTCGATGGATCGAAAGCAACCTCTACTACATTCATATGTTATCAATATGTCTGTCTTAAAATGAATAGCATTTAAAATCTGAATCAAGAATCTTGTGCTGCAGTACGTGTGGACTAACCGACACATATTGCCCACATCAGAAGCCGTGATGGCAATTTAAAGATGTTTACCACAAAAAATAACAATGCGCAAAGAGCCAGGGTTTTGATGTTAACTCTATAATTTTTAAAAATAAAGCAGAGTGGCGCAGCGGAAGCGTGCTGGGCCCATAACCAGAGGTCGATGGATCGAAACCATCCTCTGCTATATTCATATGTTATCAATATGTCTGTCTTAAAATGAATAGCATTTAAAATCTGAATCAAGAATCTTGTGCTGCAGTACGTGTGGACTAACCGACACATATTGCCCACATCAGAAGCCGTGATGGCAATTTAAGATGTTTACCACAAAAAATAACAATGCGCAAAGAGCCAGGGTTTAGATGTTAACTCTATAATTTTTTAAAATAAAGCAGAGTGGCGCAGCGGAAGCGTGCTGGGCCCATAACCCAGAGGTCGATGGATCGAAACCATCCTCTGCTATATTCATATGTTTTCAATGTGTCAGTCTTAAAATGAATAGCATTTAAAATCTGAATCAAGAATCCTGTGCTGCAGTACGTGTGGACTACCCGACACATATTGCCCACATCAGAAGCTGTGATGGCAATTTAAAGATGTTTACCACAAAAATTAACAATGCGCAAAGAGCCAGGGTTTAGATGTTGACTCTATATTTTTTTAAAATTAAGCAGAGTGGCGCAGCGGAAGCGTGCTTGGCCCATAAACCAGAGGTCGATGGATCGAAACCATCCTCTGCTAGTAGGAATACCTAAAATTCCATCAATCAAAGAAATGAATTGCAATTACATATTTAGTCTAGCCTCAATAGATAGCATGAAGTGTTCTACTCACAATATTAGTGATACATAGCGATCATTTTAAAACAAATATCCGTTTCGATGATGATTGAGCGTGGGATTGGTAGCGAGACTGGGGTGGATTGAAAAATAAAGAACGAGTATACCTATACCTTATTCTCATGTATTTCAGACCTTGCTAGTGCTTGGTTGGTCGTTCATTTCTTTGTTCTAGTCTCATGTTGTGAACTCATGTGCGCCCCAGTGGCCTAATGGATAAGGTACTGGCCTCCTAAGCAAGGGATTGTGGGTTCGAGTCCCGTCTGGGTGATTTGAAGCAGAGTGGCGCAGCGGAAGCGTGCTGGGCCCATAACCCAGAGGTCGATGGATCGAAACCAACCTCTACTACATTCATATGTTATCAATGTGTCTGTCTTAAAATGAATAGCATTTAAAATCTGAATCAAGAATCTTGTGCTGCAGTACGTGTGGACTAACCGACACATATTAACCACATCAGAAGCCGTGATGGCAATTTAAAGATGTTTACCACAAAAAATAACAATGCGCAAAGAGCCAGGGTTTAGATGTTAACGCTATAATTTTTAACAATAAAGCAGAGTGGCGCAGCGGAAGCGTGCTGGGCCCATAACCCAGAGGTCGATGGATCGAAACCAACCTCTACTACATTCATATGTTATCAATATGTCTGTCTTAAAATGAATAGCATTTAAAATCTGAATCAAGAATCTTGTGCTGCAGTACGTGTGGACTAACCGACACATATTGCCCACATCAGAAGCCGTGATGGCAATTTAAAGATGTTTCCCACAAAAAATAACAATGCGCAAAGAGCCAGGGTTTAGATGTTGACTCTATATTTTTTTAAATTAAGCAGAGTGGCGCAGCGGAAGCGTGCTTGGCCCATAACCCAGAGGTCGATGGATCGAAACCATCCTCTGCTAGTAGGAATACCTACAATTCCATCAATCAAAGAAATGAATTGCAATTACATATTTAGTCTAGCCTCAATAGATAGCATGAAGTGTTCCACTCACAATATTAGTGATACATAGCGATCATTTTAAAACAAATATCCGTTTCGATGATGATTGAGCGTGGGATTGGTAGCGAGACTGGGGTGGATTGAAAAATAAAGAACGAGTATACCTATACCTTATTCTCATGTATTTCAGACCTTGCTAGTGCTTGGTTGGTCGTTCATTTCTTTGTTCTAGTCTCATGTTGTGAACTCATGTGCGCCCCAGTGGCCTAATGGATAAGGTACAGGCCTCCTAAGCAAGGGATTGTGGGTTCGAGTCCCGTCTGGGGTGATTTGAAGCAGAGTGGCGCAGCTGAAGCGTGCTGGGCCCATAACCCAGAGGTCGATGGATCGAAACCAACCTCTACTACATTCATATGTTATCAATATGTCTGTCTTAAAATGAATAGCATTTAAAATCTGAATCAAGAATCTTATGCTGCAGTACGTGTGGACTACCCGACACATATTGCCCACATCAGAAGCCGTGATGGCAATTTAAAGATGTTTACCACAAAAAATAACAATGCGCAAAGAGCCAGGGTTTAGATGTTAACTCTATAATTTCTAAAAATAAAGCAGAGTGGCGCAGCGGAAGCGTGCTGGGCCCATAACCCATAGTCTAGCCTCAATAGATAGCATGAAGTGTTCTACTCACAATATTAGTGATACATAGCGATCATTTTAAAACAAATATCCGTTTCGATGATGATTGAGCGTGGGATTGGTAGCGAGACTGGGGTGGATTGAAAAATAAAGAACGAGTATACCTATACCTTATTCTCATGTATTTCAGACCTTGCTAGTGCTTGGTTGGTCGTTCATTTCTTTGTTCTAGTCTCATGTTGTGAACTCATGTGCGCCCCAGTGGCCTAATGGGTAAGGTACAGGCCTCCTAAGCAAGGGATTGTGGGTTCGAGTCCCATCTGGGGTGATTTGAAGCAGAGTGGCGCAGCTGAAGCGTGCTGGGCCCATAACCCAGAGGTCGTTGGATCGAAACCAACCTCTACTACATTCATATGTTATCAATATGTCTGTCTTAAAATGAATAGCATTTAAAATCTGAATCAAGAATCTTGTGCTGCAGTACGTGTGGACTACCCGACACATATTGCCCACATCAGAAGCCGTGATGGCAATTAAAGATGTTTACCACAAAAAATAACAATGCGCAAAGAGCCAGGGTTTAGATGTTAACTCTATAATTTTTAAAAATAAAGCAGAGTGGCGCAGCGGAAGCGTGCTGGGCCCATAACCCAGAGGTCGATGGATCGAAACCATCCTCTGCTATATTCATATGTTTTCAATGTGTCAGTCATAAAATGAATAGCATTTAAAATCTGAATCAAGAATCCTGTGCTGCAGTACGTGTGGACTACATATTGCCCACATCAGAAGCCGTGATGGCAATTTAAAGATGTTTAACACAAAAAATAACAATGCGCAAAGAGCCAGGGTTTATATGTTGACTCTATATTTTTAAAAAATTAAGCAGAGTGGCGCAGCGGAAGCGTGCTGGGCCCATAACCCAGAGGTCGATGGATTGAAACCATCCTCTGCTAGTAGGAATACCTAAAATTCCATCAATCAAAGAAATGAATTGCAATTACATATTTAGTCTAGCCTCAATAGATAGCATGAAGTGTTCTACTCACAATATTAGTGATACATAGCGATCATTTTAAAACAAATATCCGTTTCGATGATGATTCAGCGTGGGATTGGTAGCGAGACTGGGGTGGATTGAAAAATAAAGAACGAGTATACCTATACCTTATTCTCATGTATTTCAGACCTTGCTAGTGCTTGGTTGGTCGTTCATTTCTTTGTTCTAGTCTCATGTTGTGAACTCATGTGTGCCCTAGTGGCCTAATGGATAAGGTACTGGCCTCCTAAGCAAGGGATTGTGGGTTCGAGTCCGGTCTGGGGTGATTTGAAGCAGTGTGGCGCAGCGGAAGCGTGCTGGGCCCATAACCCAGAGGTCGATGGATCGAAACCAACCTCTACTACATTCATATGTTATCAATATGTCTGTCTTAAAATGAATAGCATTTAAAATCTGAATCAAGAATCTTGTGCTGCAGTACGTGTGGACTACCCGACACATATTGCCCACATCAGGAGCCGTGATGGCAATTTAAAGATGTTTACCACAAAAAATAACAATGCGCAAAGAGCCAGGGTTTAGATGTTAACTCTATAATTTTTAAAAATAAAGCAGAGTGGTGCAGCGGAAGCGTGCTGGGCCCATAACCCAGAGGTCGATGGATCGAAACCATCCTCTGCTATATTCATATGTTTTCAATGTGTCAGTCTCAAAATGAATAGCATTTAAAATCTGAATCAAGAATCCTGTGCTGCAGTACGTGTGGACTACCCGACACATATTGCCCACATCAGAAGCTGTGATGGCAATTTAAAGATGTTTACCACAAAAAATAACAATGCACAAAGAGCCAGGGTTTAGATGTTGACTCTATATTTTTTAATAATTAAGCAGAGTGGCGCAGCGGAAGCGTGCTGGGCCCATAACCCAGAGGTCGATGGATCGAAACCATCCTCTGCTAGTAGGATTACCTAAAATTCCATCAATCAAAGAAATGAATTGCAATTTCATATTTAGTCTAGCCTCAATAGATAGCATGAAGTGTTCTACTCACAATATTAGTGATACATAGCGATCATTTTAAAACAAATATCCGTTTCGATGATGATTGAGCGTGGGATTGGTAGCGAGACTGGGGTGGATTGAAAAATAAAGAACGAGTATACCTATACCTTATTCTCATGTATTTCAGACCTTGCTAGTGCTTGGTTGGTCGTTCATTTCTTTGTTCTAGTCTCATGTTGTGAACTCATGTGCGCCCCAGTGGCCTAATGGATAAGGTACTGGCCTCCTAAGCAAGGGATTGTGGGTTCGAGTCCCGTCTGGGGTGATTTGAAGCAGAGTGGCGCAGCGGAAGCGTGCTGGGCCCATAACCCAGAGGTCGATGGATCGAAAGCAACCTCTACTACATTCATATGTTATCAATATGTCTGTCTTAAAATGAATAGCATTTAAAATCTGAATCAAGAATCTTGTGCTGCAGTACGTGTGGACTAACCGACACATATTGCCCACATCAGAAGCCGTGATGGCAATTTAAAGATGTTTACCACAAAAAATAACAATGCGCAAAGAGCCAGCGTTTAGATGTTAACTCTATAATTTTTAAAAATAAAGCAGAGTGGCGCAGCGGAAGCGTGCTGAGCCCATAACCCAGAGGTCGATGGATCGAAACCATCCTCTGCTATATTCATATGTTATCAATATGTCTGTCTTAAAATGAATAGCATTTAAAATCTGAATCAAGAATCTTGTGCTGCAGTACGTGTGGACTAACCGACACATATTGCCCACATCAGAAGCCGTGATGGCAATTTAAAGATGTTTCCCACAAAAAATAACAATGCGCAAAGAGCCAGGGTTTAGATGTTGACTCTATATTTTTTTTAAATTAAGCAGAGTGGCGCAGCGGAAGCGTGCTTGGCCCATAACCCAGAGGTCGATGGATCGAAACCATCCTCTGCTAGTAGGAATACCTAAAATTCCATCAATCAAAGAAATGAATTGCAATTACATATTTAGTCTAGCCTCAATAGATAGCATGAAGTGTTCCACTCACAATATTAGTGATACATAGCGATCATTTTAAAACAAATATCCGTTTCGATGATGATTGAGCGTGGGATTGGTAGCGAGACTGGGGTGGATTGAAAAATAAAGAACGAGTATACCTATACCTTATTCTCATGTATTTCAGACCTTGCTAGTGCTTGGTTGGTCGTTCATTTCTTTGTTCTAGTCTCATGTTGTGAACTCATGTGCGCCCCAGTGGCCTAATGGATAAGGTACTGGCCTCCTAAGCAAGGGATTGTGGGTTCGAGTCCCGTCTGGGGTGATTTGAAGCAGAGTGGCGCAGCGGAAGCGTGCTGGGCCCATAACCCAGAGGTCGATGGATCGAAAGCAACCTCTACTACATTCATATGTTATCAATATGTCTGTCTTAAAATGAATAGCATTTAAAATCTGAATCAAGAATCTTGTGCTGCAGTACGTGTGGACTAACCGACACATATTGCCCACATCAGAAGCCGTGATGGCAATTTAAAGATGTTTACCACAAAAAATAACAATGCGCAAAGAGCCAGCGTTTAGATGTTAACTCTATAATTTTTAAAAATAAAGCAGAGTGGCGCAGCGGAAGCGTGCTGAGCCCATAACCCAGAGGTCGATGGATCGAAACCATCCTCTGCTATATTCATATGTTATCAATATGTCTGTCTTAAAATGAATAGCATTTAAAATCTGAATCAAGAATCTTGTGCTGCAGTACGTGTGGACTAACCGACACATATTGCCCACATCAGAAGCCGTGATGGCAATTTAAAGATGTTTCCCACAAAAAATAACAATGCGCAAAGAGCCAGGGTTTAGATGTTGACTCTATATTTTTTTTAAATTAAGCAGAGTGGCGCAGCGGAAGCGTGCTTGGCCCATAACCCAGAGGTCGATGGATCGAAACCATCCTCTGCTAGTAGGAATACCTAAAATTCCATCAATCAAAGAAATGAATTGCAATTACATATTTAGTCTAGCCTCAATAGATAGCATGAAGTGTTCCACTCACAATATTAGTGATACATAGCGATCATTTTAAAACAAATATCCGTTTCGATGATGATTGAGCGTGGGATTGGTAGCGAGACTGGGGTGGATTGAAAAATAAAGAACGAGTATACCTATACCTTATTCTCATGTATTTCAGACCTTGCTAGTGCTTGGTTGGTCGTTCATTTCTTTGTTCTAGTCTCATGTTGTGAACTCATGTGCGCCCCAGTGGCCTAATGGATAAGGTACTGGCCTCCTAAGCAAGGGATTGTGGGTTCGAGTCCCGTCTGGGGTGATTTGAAGCAGAGTGGCGCAGCGGAAGCGTGCTGGGCCCATAACCCAGAGGTCGATGGATCGAAACCAACCTCTACTACATTCATATGTTATCAATATGTCTGTCTTAAAATGAATAGCATTTAAAATCTGAATCAAGAATCTTGTGCTGCAGTACGTGTGGACTACCCGACACATATTGCCCACATCAGAAGCCGTGATGGCAATTTAAAGATGTTTACCACAAAAAAATAACAATGCGCAAAGAGCCAGGGTTTAGATGTTAACTCTATAATTTTTAAAAATAAAGCAGAGTGGCGCAGCGGAAGCGTGCTCGGCCCATAACCCAGAGGTCGATGGATCGAAACCATCCTCTGCTATATTCATATGTTTTCAATGTGTCAGTCTTAAAATGAATAGCATTTAAAATCTGAATCAAGAATCCTGTGCTGCAGTACGTGTGGACTACCCGACACATATTGCCCACATCAGAAGCCGTGATGGCAATTTAAAGATGTTTAACAAAAAAATAACAATGCGCAAAGAGCCAGGGTTTAGATGTTGACTCTATATTTTTTAAAAATTAAGCAGAGTGGCGCAGCGGAAGCGTGCTGGGCCCATAACCCAGAGGTCGATGGATCAAAACCATCCTCTGCCAGTAGGAATACCGAAAATTGCATCAATCAAAGAAATGAATTGCAATTACATATTTAGTCTAGCCTCAATAGATAGTATGAAGTGTTCTACTCACAATATTAGTGATACATAGCAAGCATTTTAAAACAAATATCCGTTACGATGATGATTGAGCGTGGGATTGGTAGCGAGACTGGGGTGGATTGAAAAATAAACAACGAGTATACCTATACCTTATTCTCATGTATTTCAGACCTTGCTAGTGCTTGGTTGGTCGTTCATTTCTTTGTTCTAGTCTCATGTTGTGAACTCATGTGCGCCCCAGTGGCCTAATGGATAAGGCACTGGCCTCCTAAGCCAGGGATTGTGGGTTCGAGTCCCGTCTGGGGTGATTTAAAGCAGAGTGGCGCAGCGGAAGCGTGCTGGGCCCATAACCCAGAGGTCGATGGATCGAAACCATCCTCTGCTATATTCATATGTTTTCAATGTGTCAGTCTTAAAATGAATAGCATTTAAAATCTGAATCAAGAATCCTGTGCTGCAGTACGTGTGGACTACCCGACACATATTGCCCCACATCAGAAGCCGTGATGGCAATTTAAAGATGTTTAACACAAAAAATAACAATGCGCAAAGAGCCAGGGTTTAGATGTTGACTCTATATTTTTTAAAATTAAGCAGAGTGGCGCAGCGGAAGCGTGCTGGGCCCATAACCCAGAGGTCGATGGATCAAAACCATCCTCTGCCAGTAGGAATACCGAAAATTGCATCAATCAAAGAAATGAATTGCAATTAAATATTTAGTCTAGCCTCAATAGATGGCATGAAGTGTTCTACTCACAATATTAGTGATACATAGCGATCATTTTAAAACAAATATCCGTTTCGATGATGATTGAGCGTGGGATTGGTAGCGAGACTGGGGTGGATTGAAAAATAAAGAACGAGTATACCTATACCTTATTCTCATGTATTTCAGACCTTGCTAGTGCTTGGTTGGTCGTTCATTTCTTTGTTCTAGTCTCATGTTGTGAACTCATGTGTGCCCCAGTGGCCTAATGGATAAGGTACTGGCCTCCTAAGCAAGGGATTGTGGGTTCGAGTCCCGTCTGGGGTGATTTGAAGCAGAGTGGCGCAGCGGAAGCGTGCTGGGCCCATAACCCAGAGGTCGATGGATCGAAACCAACCTCTACTACATTCATATGTTATCAATGTGTCTGTCTTAAAATGAATAGCATTTAAAATCTGAATCAAGAATCTTGTGCTGCAGTACGTGTGGACTAACCGACACATATTAACCACATCAGAAGCCGTGATGGCAATTTAAAGATGTTTACCACAAAAAATAACAATGCGCAAAGAGCCAGGGTTTAGATGTTAACGCTATAATTTTTAACAATAAAGCAGAGTGGCGCAGCGGAAGCGTGCTGGGCCCATAACCCAGAGGTCGATGGATCGAAACCAACCTCTACTAAATTCATATGTTATCAATATGTCTGTCTTAAAATGAATAGCATTTAAAATCTGAATCAAGAATCTTGTGCTGCAGTACGTGTGGACTAACCGACACATATTGCCCACATCAGAAGCCGTGATGGCAATTTAAAGATGTTTCCCACAAAAAATAACAATGCGCAAAGAGCCAGGGTTTAGATGTTGACTCTATATTTTTTTTAAATTAAGCAGAGTGGCGCAGCGGAAGCGTGCTTGGCCCATAACCCAGAGGTCGATGGATCGAAACCATCCTCTGCTAGTAGGAATACCTAAAATTCCATCAATCAAAGAAATGAATTGCAATTACATATTTAGTCTAGCCTCAATAGATAGCATGAAGTGTTCCACTCACAATATTAGTGATACATAGCGATCATTTTAAAACAAATATCCGTTTCGATGATGATTGAGCGTGGGATTGGTAGCGAGACTGGGGTGGATTGAAAAATAAAGAACGAGTATACCTATACCTTATTCTCATGTATTTCAGACCTTGCTAGTGCTTGGTTGGTCGTTCATTTCTTTGTTCTAGTCTCATGTTGTGAACTCATGTGCGCCCCAGTGGCCTAATGGATAAGGTACTGGCCTCCTAAGCAAGGGATTGTGGGTTCGAGTCCCGTCTGGGGTGATTTGAAGCAGAGTGCTTGGCCCATAACCCAGAGGTCGATGGATCGAAACCATCCTCTGCTAGTAGGAATACCTAAAATTCCATCAATCAAAGAAATGAATTGCAATTACATATTTAGTCTAGCCTCAATAGATAGCATGAAGTGTTCCACTCACAATATTAGTGATACATAGCGATCATTTTAAAACAAATATCCGTTTCGATGATGATTGAGCGTGGGATTGGTAGCGAGACTGGGGTGGATTGAAAAATAAAGAACGAGTATACCTATACCTTATTCTCATGTATTTCAGACCTTGCTAGTGCTTGGTTGGTCGTTCATTTCTTTGTTCTAGTCTCATGTTGTGAACTCATGTGCGCCCCAGTGGCCTAATGGATAAGGTACTGGCCTCCTAAGCAAGAAATTGTGGGTTCGAGTCCCGTCTGGGGTGATTTGAAGCAGAGTGGCGCGGATCAGAGGTCGATGGATCGAAACCAACCTCTACTACATTCATATGTTATCAATATGTCTGTCTTAAAATGAATAGCATTTAAAATCTGAATCAAGAATCTTGTGCTGCAGTACGTGTGGACTACCCGACACATATTGCCCACATCAGAAGCCGTGATGGCAATTTAAAGATGTTTACCACAAAAAAATAACAATGCGCAAAGAGCCAGGGTTTAGATGTTAACTCTATAATTTTTAAAAATAAAGCAGAGTGGCGCAGCGGAAGCGTGCTCGGCCCATAACCCAGAGGTCGATGGATCGAAACCATCCTCTGCTATATTCATATGTTTTCAATGTGTCAGTCTTAAAATGAATAGCATTTAAAATCTGAATCAAGAATCCTGTGCTGCAGTACGTGTGGACTACCCGACACATATTGCCCACATCAGAAGCCGTGATGGCAATTTAAAGATGTTTAACACAAAAAATAACAATGCGCAAAGAGCCAGGGTTTAGATGTTGACTCTATATTTTTTAAAAATTAAGCAGAGTGGCGCAGCGGAAGCGTGCTGGGCCCATAACCCAGAGGTCGATGGATCAAAACCATCCTCTGCCAGTAGGAATACCGAAAATTGCATCAATCAAAGAAATGAATTGCAATTACATATTTAGTCTAGCCTCAATAGATAGTATGAAGTGTTCTACTCACAATATTAGTGATACATAGCAATCATTTTAAAACAAATATCCGTTACGATGATGATTGAGCGTGGGATTGGTAGCGAGACTGGGGTGGGTTGAAAAATAAAGAACGAGTATACCTATACCTTATTCTCATGTATTTCAGACCTTGCTAGTGCTTGGTTGGTCGTTCATTTCTTTGTTCTAGTCTCATGTTGTAAACATACGTGTGCCCTAGTGGCCTAATGGATAAGGCACTGGCCTCCTAAGCCTGGGATTGTGGGTCCGAGTCCCGTCAGGGGTGATTTGAAGCAGAGTGGCGCAGCGGAAGCGTGCTGGGCCCATAACCCAGAGGTCGTTGGATCGAAACCATCCTCTGCTATATTCAGACATTTTCAATGTGTCAGTCTTAAAATGAATAGCTTTTAAAATCTCAATCAAGAATCCTGTACTGCAGTACGTTTGGACTACCCGACACATATTGCCCACATCAGAAGCCGTGATGGCAATTTAAAGATGTTTACCACAAAAAATAACAATGCGCAAAGAGCCAGGGTTTAGATGTGAATCTATATTCTTTTAAAAATTAAGCAGAGCGGCGCAGCGGAAGCGTGCTGGGCCCATAACCCAGAGGTCGATTGATCAAAACCATCCTCTGCTAGTAGGAATACCTAAAATTGCATCAATCAAAGAAATGAATTGTAATTACATATTTCGTCTAGCCTCAATATATAGCATGAAGTGTTCTACTCACAATATTAGTGATACATAGCGTTCATTTAAAAACAAATATCCGTTACGATGATGATTGAGCGTGGGATTGGTAGCGAGACTGGGGTGGATTGAAAAATAAAGAACGAGTATACCTATACCTTATTCTCATGTATTTCAGACCTTGCTAGTGCTTGGTTGGTCGTTCATTTCTTTGTTCTAGTCTCATGTTGTGAACTCATGTGTGCCCCAGTGGCCTAATGGATAAGGTACTGGCCTCCTAAGCAAGGGATTGTGGGTTCGAGTCTCGTCTGGGGTGATTTGAAGCAGAGTGGCGCAGCGGAAGCGTGCTGGGCCCATAACCCAGAGGTCGATGGATCGAAACCAACCTCTACTACATTCTTATGTTATCAATATGTCTGTCTTAAAATGAATAGCATTTAAAATCTGAATCAAGAATCTTGTGCTGCAGTACGTGTGGACTAACCGACACATATTGCCCACATCAGAAGCCGTGATGGCAATTTAAAGATGTTTACCACAAAAAATAACAATGCGCAAAGAGCCAGGGTTTAGATGTTAACTCTATAATTTTTACAAATATAGGAGAGTGGCGCAGCGGAAGCGTGCTGGGCCCATAACCCAGAGGTCGATGGATCGAAACCATCCTCTGCTATATTCATATGTTTTCAATGTGTCAGTCTTAAAATGAATAGCATTTAAAATCTGAATCAAGAATCGTGTGCTGCAGTACGTGTGGACTACCCGACACATATTGCCCACATCAGAAGCTGTGATGGCAATTTAAAGATGTTTACCACAAAAAATAACAATGCACAAAGAGCCAGGGTTTAGATGTTGACTCTATATTTTTTAAAAATTAAGCAGAGTGGCGCAGCGGAAGCGTGCTGGGCCCATAACCCAGAGGTCGATGGATCGAAACCATCCTCTGCAAGTAGGAATACCTAAAATTCCATCAATCAAAGAAATGAATTGCAATTACATAATTAGTCTAGCCTCAATAGATAGCATGAAGTGTTCTACTCACAATATTAGTGATACATAGCGATCATTTTAAAACAAATATCCGTTTCGATGATGATTGAGCGTGGGATTGGTAGCGAGACTGGGGTGGATTGAAAAATAAAGAACGAGTATACCTATACCTTATTCTCATGTATTTCAGACCTTGCTAGTGCTTGGTTGGTCGTTCATTTCTTTGTTCTAGTCTCATGTTGTGAACTCATGTGCGCCCTAGTGGCCTAATGGATAAGGCACTGGCCTCCTAAGCCTGGGATTGTGGGTCCGAGTCCCGTCAGGGGTGATTTGAAGCAGAGTGGCGCAGCGGAAGCGTGCTGGGCCCATAACCCAGAGGTCGTTGGATCGAAACCATCCTCTGCTATATTCATACATTTTCAATGTGTCAGTCTTAAAATGAATAGCTTTTAAAATCTCAATCAAGAATCCTGTGCTGCAGTACGTTTGGACTACCCGACACATATTGCCCACATCAGAAGCCGTGATGGCAATTTAAAGATGTTTACCACAAAAAATAACAATGCGCAAAGAGCCAGGGTTTAGATGTGAATCTATATATTTTTTTAAATTAAGCAGAGTGGCGCAGCGGAAGCGTGCTGGGCCCATAACCCAGAGGTCGATGGATCGAAACCATCCTCTGCTAGTAGGAATACCTAAAATTCCATCAATCAAAGAAATGAATTGCAATTACATATTTAGTCTAGCCTCAATAGATAGCATGAAGTGTTCTACTCACAATATTAGTGATACATAGCGATCATTTTAAAACAAATATCCGTTTCGATGATGATTGAGCGTGGGATTGGTAGCGAGACTGGGGTGGATTGAAAAATAAAGAACGAGTATACCTATACCTTATTCTCATGTATTTCAGACCTTGCTAGTGCTTGGTTGGTCGTTCATTTCTTTGTTCTAGTCTCATGTTGTGAGCTCATGTGCGCCCCAGTGGCCTGATGGATAAGGTACTGGCCTCCTAAGCAAGGGATTGTGGGTTCGAGTCCCGTCTGGGGTGATTTGAAGCAGAGTGGCGCAGCGGAAGCGTGCAGGGCCCATAACCCAGAGGTCGATGGATCGAAACCAACCTCTACTACATTCATATGTTATCAATGTGTCTGTCTTAAAATGAATAGCATTTAAAATCTGAATCAAGAATCTTGTGCTGCAGTACGTGTGGACTCCCCGACACATATTGCCCACATCAGAAGCCGTGATGGCAATTTAAAGATGTTTACCACAAAAAATAACAATGCGCAAAGAGCCAAGGTTTAGATGTTAACTCTATAATTTTTAAAAATAAAGCAGAGTGGCGCAGCGGAAGCGTGCTGGGCCCATAACCCAGAGGTCGATGGATCAAAACCATCCTCTGCCAGTAGGAATACCGAAAATTGCATCAATCAAAGAAATGAATTGCAATTACATATTTAGTCTAGCCTCAATAGATAGTATGAAGTGTTCTACTCACAATATTAGTGATACATAGCAATCATTTTAAAACAAATATCCGTTACGATGATGATTGAGCGTGGGATTGGTAGCGAGACTGGGGTGGATTGAAAAATAAACAACGAGTATACCTATACCTTATTCTCATGTATTTCAGACCTTGCTAGTGCTTGGTTGGTCGTTCATTTCTTTGTTCTAGTCTCATGTTGTGAACTCATGTGCGCCCTAGTGGCCTAATGGATAAGGCACTGGCCTCCTAAGCCAGGGATTGTGGGTTCGAGTCCCGTCTGGGGTGATTTAAAGCGGAGTGGCGCAGCGGAAGCGTGCTGGGCCCATAACCCAGAGGTCGATTGATTGAAAGCATCCTCTGCTATATTCATATGTTTTCAATGTGTCAGTCTTAAAATGAATAGCATTTAAAATCTGAATCAAGAATCCTGTACTGCAGTACGTGTGGACTACCCGACACATATTGCCCACATCAGAAGCTGTGATGGCAATTTAAAGATGTTTACCACAAAAAATAACAATGCACAAAGAGCCAGGGTTTAGATGTTGACTCTATATTTTTTAACAATTATGCAGAGTGGCGCAGCGGAAGCGTGCTGGGCCCATAACCCAGAGGTCGATGGATCGAAACCATCCTCTGCTAGTAGGAATACCTAAAATTCCATCAATCAAAGAAATGAATTGCAATTACATTTTTAGTCTAGCCTCAATAGATAGCATGAAGTGTTCTACTCACAATATTAGTGATACATAGCGATCATTTTAAAACAAATATCCGTTTCGATGATGATTGAGCGTGGGATTGGTAGCGAGACTGGGGTGGATTGAAAAATAAAGAACGAGTATACCTATACCTTATTCTCATGTATTTCAGACCTTGCTAGTGCTTGGTTGGTCGTTCATTTCTTTGTTCTAGTCTCATGTTGTAAACATACGTGTGCCCTAGTGGCCTAATGGATAAGGCACTGGCCTCCTAAGCCTGGGATTGTGGGTCCGAGTCCCGTCAGGGGTGATTTGAAGCAGAGTGGCGCAGCGGAAGCGTGCTGGGCCCATAACCCAGAGGTCGTTGGATCGAAACCATCCTCTGCTATATTCATACATTTTCAATGTGTCAGTCTTAAAATGAATAGCTTTTAAAATCTCAATCAAGAATCCTGTGCTGCAGTACGTTTGGACTACCCGACACATATTGCCCACATCAGAAGCCGTGATGGCAATTTAAAGATGTTTACCACAAAAAATAACAATGCGCAAAGAGCCAGGGTTTAGATGTGAATCTATATTTTTTTTAAAAATTAAGCAGAGTGGCGCAGCGGAAGCGTGCTGGGCCCATAACCCAGAGGTCGATGGATCGAAACCATACTCTGCTAGTAGGAATACCTAAAATTCCATTAATCAATGAAATTAATTGCAATTACATATATAGTCTAGCCTCAATAGATAGCATGAAGTGTTCTACTCACAATATTAGTGATACATAGCGATCATATTCAAACAAATATCCGTTTCGATGATGATTGAGCGTGGGATTGGTAGCGAGACTGGGGTGGATTGAAAAATAAAGAACGAGTATACCTATACCTTATTCTCATGTATTTCAGACCTTGCTAGTGCTTGGTTGGTCGTTCATTTCTTTGTTCTAGTCTCATGTTGTGAACTCATGTGTGCCCCAGTGGCCTAATGGATAAGGTACTGGCCTCCTAAGCAAGGGATTGTGGGTTCGAGTCCAGTCAGGGGTGATTTGAAGCAGAGTGGCGCAGCGGAAGCGGGTTAGGCCCATAACCCAGAGGTCGATGTATCGAAACCAACCTCTACTACATTCATATGTTATCAATCTGTCTGTCTTAAAATGAATAGCATTTAAAATCTGAATCAAGAATCTTGTGCTGCAGTACGTGTGGACTAACCGACACATATTGCCCACATCAGAAGCCGTGATGGCAATTTAAAGATGTTTACCACAAAAAATAACAATGCGCAAAGAGCCAGGGTTTAGATGTTGACTCTATATTTTTTAATAATTAAGCAGAGTGGCGCAGCGGAAGCGTGCTGGGCCCATAACCCAGAGGTCGATGGATCAAAACCATCCTCTGCCAGTAGGAATACCGAAAATTGCATCAATCAAAGAAATGAATTGCAATAACATATTTAGTCTAGCCTCAATAGATAGTATGAAGTGTTCTACTCACAATATTAGTGATACATAGCGTTCATTTTAAAACAAATATCCGTTTCGATGATGATTGAGCGTGGGATTGGTAGCGAGACTGGGGTGGATTGAAAAATAAACAACGAGTATACCTATACCTTATTCTCATGTATTTCAGACCTTGCTAGTGCTTGGTTGGTCGTTCATTTCTTTGTTCTAGTCTCATGTTGTGAACTCATGTGCGCCCCAGTGGCCTAATGGATAAGGTACTGGCCTCCTAAGCAAGGGATTGTGGGTTCGAGTCCCGTTTGGGGTGATTTGAAGCAGAGTGGCGCAGCGGAAGCTTGCTGGGCCCATAACCCAGAGGTCGATGGATCGAAACCAACCTCTACTACATTCTTATGTTATCAATATGACTGTCTTAAAATGAATAGCATTTAAAATCTGAATCAAGAATCTTGTGCTGCAGTACGTGTGGACTAACCGACACATATTGCCCACATCAGAAGCCGTGATGGCAATTTAAAGATGTTTACCACAAAAAATAACAATGCGCAAAGAGCCAGGGTTTAGATGTTAACTCTATAATTTTTAAAAATAAAGCAGAGTGGCGCAGCGGAAGCGTGCTGGGCTCATAACCCAGAGGTCGATGGATCGAAACCATCCTCTGCTATATTCATTTGTTTTCAATGTGTCAGTCTTAAAATTAATAGCATTTAAAATCTGAATCAAGAATCCTGTGCTGCAGTACGTGTGGACTACCCGACACATATTGCCCACATCAGAAGCCGTGATGGCAATTTAAAGATGTTTACCACAAAAAATAACAATGCGCAAAGAGCCAGGGTTTAGATGTTGACTCTATATTTTTTAAAAATTAAGCAGAGTGGCGCAGCGGAAGCGTGCTGGGCCCATAACCCAGAGGTCGATGGATAGAAACCATCCTCTGCTAGCAGGATTACCTAATTTAGCATCAACCAATGAAATGAATTGCAATTAATTTTTAAGTCTAGCCTCAATAGATAGCATGAAGTGTTCTACTCACAATATTAGAGATAAATAGCAAGCATTTTAAATCAAATATCCGTTACGAAGATGATTGAGCGTGGGATTGGTAGCGAGACTGGGGTTGATTGAAAAATTAAGAACGAGTATACCTACCTTATTCTTTTGTATTTCAGTCCTTGCTAGTGCTTGGTTGGTCGTTCATTTATTTGGTCTAATCTCATGTTCTAAATACGCGTGTGCCCCAGTGTTCTAATGGATAAAGCACCTACCTCCTAAACCTGGATTTGTGCGTTCGTGTCCCGGCTGGGAATATTTGAAGCAGTGTGGCGCAGCGGAAGCGTGCTGGGCCCATAACCCAGAGGTCGATGGATCGAAACCATCCTCTGCTATAATCAGAACTATTCAATGATTCAGTCTCAAAATGAATAGCATTTAAAATCAGAATCAAGAATCCTGTGCTGCAGTACGTGTGGACTACCCAACACGTATTGCCCACATCAGACACTGTGATGGCAATTTAAAGATGTTTATCATAAAAAATAACAATGTGCATTGAGCCAGGGTTTAGATGTTGCATCTATATTTTGTGACTGTAAAGCAGAGTGGCGCAGCGGAAGCGTGCTGGGCCCATAACCCAGAGGTCGATGGATCGAAACCATCCTCTGCTATAATCACACCGTTTCAAAGTTTGTCGTAAATTGAATAGCATTCAGAATCAAGAATCCTGTGCTGCAGTACGTGTGGACTACCCCACACGTATTGCCCACTTCAGAAGCCGTGATGGCAATTTAAAGATGTTTACCAGAAAAGATAACAATGCGCAAAGAGCCAGGGTTCATATGTTGACTCGGTATTAGGGATGGGAATTGATAAGAATTTCACAAATCCGATTCTGCTTATCGATCCGATTCCTTATCGATTCTCTTATCGATTCTCATTGGGTGAGAAAATAAGTATAAATGTGTTTGTTTGCATTACATCTCTTTAATATCTGATCAGAAGTGCTTCTAGTATTAGGAAATTGTACATTTTCAAATCAATTGGTCTAGAAGAAAAAATATATGTTTCGCTTTTTAAGCCCAAATGCCATCATTATGTGCCATACAACTAAAAACACAGACTGAAAACAGCCAAGTAAGAGCTTGTGCCTTTTGGATTTCTAACAGTGCTCATTTGCATTCAACTTGTTACAAAATTAAACTGACATAAACAAAATGAAGCATTGATTAGACAGAGATTTATTAGATGGGCCTACCTAATAAACCGTTGGAACACATAAGACCGGAAACCATAGCAATGCCGGTAAACAAACCCCGAGAAGCCCAATCCCTATGAGAGCTCCCCACGCTACGGCCATCCGGAGGCGACAGAGCTGTTGACCGTGATATTATATATACAATTATAATATAGTATATAATATATTATATACTATTATATATAGAGCTCCGGGAGTCTCAAACTGCAACAATCACTTTCTCCTCCATTCCGCGGTTCACCCGGACTGCTGCACTGAGTTTGGCGGCTGAACGCGGATTGGCTGTTACGTTACACATGTCACTCAGTTATCACGCTGTTGAACGCTGATTGGCTGTCATCACGACAAAAACTTGTCATCGGTTTTCTCCCGCGAAAAACTCGCCCTTATACGCGTCTCTACGTTCACTTTGTATGGGATCTTGTCGCCCCGTCGTGTTTGGTGTGAACACACAATGCGATTCTTCCTCGGCGGCGACATGTTTGCTGCGTTCTGAACCAAATCAAAGCAGCGTGTGTGTGACGTCACGACGCATTTACCGCGACCGCAACCGATAAGCGGAATCGTTAAGCAGGCTTGCTAATGATGGAGAGAGGTCGATGGATCGAAACCATCCTCTGCTAGCAGGATTACCTAATATAGCATCAATCAATCAATGAAAAGAATTGCAATTTAATTTTTAGTCTAGCCTCAATAGATAGCATGAAGTGTTCTCCTCACAATATTAGAGATAAATAGCAAGCATTTTAAAACAAATATCAGTTACGAAGATGATTGAGCGTGGGATTGGTAGCGAGACTGGGGTTGATTGAAAAATTAAGAACGAGTATACCTACCTTATTCTTTTGTGTTTCAGTCCTTGCTAGTCCTTGGTTGGTTGTTCATTTCTTTGGTCAAATCTCATGTTGTAAATACGCGTGTGCCCCAGTGTTCTAATGGATAAAGCACCTACCTCCTAAACCTGGATTTGTGGGTTTGTGTCCCGTCTGGGATGATTTGAAGCAGAGTGGCGCAGCGGAAGCGTGCTGGGCCCATAAACCAGAGGTCGATGGATCGAAACCATCCTCTGCTATAATCAGACCGTTTCAAAGTTTCAGTCGTATAATGAATAGCATTCAGAATCAAGAATCCTGTGCTGCAGTACGTGTGGACTACCCCACACGTATTGCTCACTTCAGAAGCTGTGATGGCAATTTAAAGATGTTTACCACAAAAGATAACAATGCGCAAAGAGCCAGGGTTCAGATGTTGACTCGATATTGTGTAATTGTTAAGCAGAGTGGCGCAGCGGAAGCGTGCTGGGCCCATAACCCAGAGGTCGATGGATCGAAACCATCCTCTGATAGCAGGATTACCGAATATAGCATCAATCAATCAATGAAAAGAATTGCAATTCAAATTTTAGTCTAGCCTCAATAGATAGCATGAAGTGTTCTACTCACAATATTAGAGATAAATAGCAAGCATTTTAAAACAAATATCCGTTACGAAGATGATTGAGCGTGGGATTGGTAGCGAGACTGGGGTTGATTGAAAAATTAAGAACGAGTATACCTACCTTATTCTTTTGTGTTTCAGTCCTTGCTAGTCCTTGGTTGGTCGTTCATTTCTTTGGTCTAATCTCATGTTGTAAATACGCGTGTGCCCCAGTGTTCTAATGGATAAAGCACCTACCTCCTAAACCTGGATTTGTGGGTTTGTGTCCCGTCTAGGATGATTTAAAGCAGAGTGGCGCAGCGGAAGCGTGCTGGGCCCATAACCCAGAGGTCGATGGATCGAAACCATCCTCTGCTATAATCAGAACTATTCAATGATTCAGTCTTAAAATGAATAGCATTTAAAATCAGAATCAAGAATCCTGTGCTGCAGTACGTGTGGACTACCCAACACGTATTGCCCACATCAGACGCTGTGATGGCAACTTAAAGATGTTTACCATAAAAAATAACAATGTGCATTGAGCCAGGGTTTAGATGTAGCATCTATATTTTTTAACTGAAAAGCAGAGTGGCGCAGCGGAAGCGTGCTGGGCCCATAACCCAGAGGTCGATGGATCGAAACCATCCTCTGCTATAATCAGAACTATTCAATGATTCAGTCTTAAAATGAATAGCATTTAAAATCAGAATCAAGAATCCTGTGCTGCAGTACGTGTGGACTGCAACACGTATTGCCCACATCAGACGCTGTGATGGCAATTTAAAGATGGTTACCATAAAAAATAACAATGTGCATTGAGCCAGGGTTTAGATGTTGCATCTATATTTTGTAACTGAAAAGCAGAGTGGCGCAGCGGAAGTGTGCTGGGCCCATAACCCAGCGGTCGATGGATCGAAACCATCCTCTGCTATAATCAGACCGTTTCAAAGTCTCAGTCGAAAAATCTATAGCATTCAGAATCAAGAATTCTGTGCTGCAGTACGTGTGGACTACCCCACACGTATTGCCCACTTCAGAAGCTGTGATGGCAATTTAAAGATTTTTACCACAAAAGATAACAATGCGCAAAGAGCCAGGGTTCAGATGTTGACTCGATATTATGTAATTGTTAAGCAGAGTGGTGAAGCGGAAGCGTGCTGGGCCCATAACCCAGAGGTCGATGGTTCGAAACCATCCTCTGCTAGCAGGATTACCTAATATAGCATCAATCAATCAATGAAATGAATTGCAATTGATTTTTTAGTCTAGCCTCAATAGATAGCATGAAGTGTTCTCCTCAAATTATTAGAGATAAATAGCAAGCATTTTAAATCAAATATCCGTTACGAAGATGATTGAGCGTGGGATTGGTAGCGAGACTGGGGTTGATTGAAAAATTAAGAACGAGTATACGTACCTCATTCTTTTTGTCTGTCCTTGCTAGTGCTTGGTTGGTCGTTCATTTCTTTGGTCTAATCTCATGTTGTAAATACGCGTGTGCCCCAGTGTTCTAATGGATAAAGCACCTACCTCCTAAACCTGGATTTGTGGGTTCGTGTCCCGTATGGGATTATTTGAAGCAGAGTGGCGCAGCGGAAGCGTGCTGGGGCCATAACCCAGAGGTCGATGGATTGAAACCATCCTCTGCTATAATCCGAACTATTCAATGATTCAGTCTTAAAATGAATAGCATTTTAAATCAGAATCAAGAATCCTGTGCTGCAGTACGTGTGGACTACCCAACACGTATTGCCCACATCAGACGCCGTGATGGCAATTTAAAGAAGTTTACCATAAAAAATAACAATGTGCATTGAGCCAGGGTTTAGATGTAGCATCTATATTTTTTAACTGAAAAGCAGAGTGGCGCAGCGGAAGCGTGCTGGGCCCATAACCCAGAGGTCGATGGATCGAAACCATCCTCTGCTATAATCAGAACTATTCAATGATTCAGTCTTAAAATGAATAGCATTTAAAATCAGAATCAAGAATCCTGTGCTGCAGTACGTGTGGACTGCAACACGTATTGCCCACATCAGACGCTGTGATGGCAATTTAAAGATGGTTACCATAAAAAATAACAATGTGCATTGAGCCAGGGTTTAGATGTTGCATCTATATTTTGTAACTGAAAAGCAGAGTGGCGCAGCGGAAGTGTGCTGGGCCCATAACCCAGCGGTCGATGGATCGAAACCATCCTCTGCTATAATCAGACCGTTTCAAAGTCTCAGTCGAAAAATCTATAGCATTCAGAATCAAGAATTCTGTGCTGCAGTACGTGTGGACTACCCCACACGTATTGCCCACTTCAGAAGCTGTGATGGCAATTTAAAGATTTTTACCACAAAAGATAACAATGCGCAAAGAGCCAGGGTTCAGATGTTGACTCGATATTATGTAATTGTTAAGCAGAGTGGTGAAGCGGAAGCGTGCTGGGCCCATAACCCAGAGGTCGATGGTTCGAAACCATCCTCTGCTAGCAGGATTACCTAATATAGCATCAATCAATCAATGAAATGAATTGCAATTGATTTTTTAGTCTAGCCTCAATAGATAGCATGAAGTGTTCTCCTCAAATTATTAGAGATAAATAGCAAGCATTTTAAATCAAATATCCGTTACGAAGATGATTGAGCGTGGGATTGGTAGCGAGACTGGGGTTGATTGAAAAATTAAGAACGAGTATACCTACCTCATTCTTTTTGTCTGTCCTTGCTAGTGCTTGGTTGGTCGTTCATTTCTTTGGTCTAATCTCATGTTGTAAATACGCGTGTGCCCCAGTGTTCTAATGGATAAAGCACCTACCTCCTAAACCTGGATTTGTGGGTTCGTGTCCCGTATGGGATTATTTGAAGCAGAGTGGCGCAGCGGAAGCGTGCTGGGGCCATAACCCAGAGGTCGATGGATTGAAACCATCCTCTGCTATAATCCGAACTATTCAATGATTCAGTCTTAAAATGAATAGCATTTTAAATCAGAATCAAGAATCCTGTGCTGCAGTACGTGTGGACTACCCAACACGTATTGCCCACATCAGACGCCGTGATGGCAATTTAAAGAAGTTTACCATAAAAAATAACAATGTGCATTGAGCCAGGGTTTAGATGTTGCATCTATATTTTGTAACTGTTAAGCAGAGTGGCGCAGCGGAAGCGTGCTGGGCCCATAACCCAGAGGTTGATGGATCGAAACCCTCCTCTGCTATAATCAGACCTTTTCAGTCTTAAAATGAATAGCATTCAGAATCAAGAATCCTGTGCTGCAGTACATGTGCACTACCCCACACGTATTGCCCACTTCAGAAGATGTGATGGCAATTTAAAGATGTTTACCACAAATGATAACAATGCGCAAATAGCCAGGGTTCAGATGTTGACTCGATATTGTGTATTTGTTAAGCAGAGTGGCGCAGGGGAAGCGTGCTGGGCCCATAACTCAGAGGTCGGTGGATCGAAACCATCCTCTGCTAGCAGGATTACCAAATATAGCATCAATCAATGAAAAGAATTGTATTTCAATTTTGAGTCTAGCCTCAATAGATAGCATGAAGTGTTCTACTCACAATATTAGAGATAAATAGCAAGCATTTTAAAACAAATATCAGTTACGAAGATGATTGAGCGTGGGATTGGTAGCGAGACTGGGGTAGATTGAAAAATTAAGAACGAGTATACCTACCTTATTCTTTTGTATTTCAGTCCTTGCTAGTGCTTGGTTGGTCGTTCATTTCTTTGGTCTAATCTCATGTTGTAAATACGCGTGTGCCCCAGTGTTCTAATGGATAAAGCACCTACCTCCTAAACCTGGATTTGTGGGTTTGTGTCCCGTCTGGTATTATTTGAAGCAGAGTGGCGCAGCGGAAGCGTGCTGGGCCCATAACCCAGAGGTCGATGGATCGAAACCATCCTCTGCTATAATCAGACCGTTTCTAATTTTCAGTCGTAAAATGAATAGCATTCAGAATCAAGAATCCTATGCTGCAGTATGTGTAGACTACCCCACACGTATTGCCCACTTCAGAAGCTGTGATGGTAATGTAAAGTTGTTTAACATGAAAGATAACAATGCGCAAAGAGCCAGGGTTCAGATATTGACTCGATATTGTGTAGTTGTTAAGCAGAGTGGCGCAGCGGAAGCGTGCTGGGCCCATAACCCAGAGGTCGATGGATCGAAACCATCCTCTGCTAGCAGGATTACCTAATATAGCATCAATCAATCAATGAAATGAATTGCAATTGATTTTTTAGTCTAGCCTCAATAGATAGCATGAAGTGTTCTACTCACAATATTAGAGATAAATAGCAAGCATTTTAAATCAAATATCCGTTACGAAGATGATTGAGCGTGGGATTGGTAGCGAGACTGGGGTTGATTGAAAAATTAAGAACGAGTATTCCTACCTTATTCTTTTTGTCAGTCCTTGCTAGTGCTTGGTTGGTCGTTCATTTCTTTGGTCTAATCTCATGTTGTAAATACGCGTGTGCCCCAGTGTTCTAATGGATAAAGCACCTACCTCCTAAACCTGGATTTGTGGGTTCATGTCCCGTATGGGTTTCTTTAAAGCAGAGTGGCGCAGCGGAAGCGTGCTGGGCCCATAACCCAGAGGTCGATGGATTGAAACCATCCTCTGCTATAATCCGAACTATTCAATGATTCAGTCTTAAAATGAATAGCATTTTAAATCAGAATCAAGAATCCTGTGCTGCAGTACGTGTGGACTACCCAACACGTATTGCCCACATCAGACGCCGTGATGGCAATTTAAAGATGTTTACCCTAAAAAATAACAATGTGCATTGAGCCAGGGTTTAGATGTTGCATCTATATTTTATAACTGTAAAGCAGAGTGGCGCAGCGGAAGCGTGCTGGGCCCATAACCCAGAGGTCGATGGATCGAAACCATCCTCTGCTATAATCAGACCATTTCAAATTTTCAGTCGTAAAATGAATAGCATTCAGAATCAAGAATCCTGTGCTGCAGTATGTGTGGACTACCCCACACGTATTGCCCACTTCAGAAGGTCTGATGGTAATTTAAAGATTTTTACCACAAAAGATAACAATGCGCAAAGAGCCAGGGTTCAGATGTTGTCACGATATTGTGTAGTTGTTAAGCTGAGTGGCGCAGCGGAAGCGTGCTGGGCCCATAACCCAGAGGTCGATGGATCGAAACCATCCTCGGCTAGCAGGATTACCTAATATAGCATCAATCAATCAATGAAATGAATTGCAATTAAATTTTTAGTCTAGCCTCAATAGATAGCATGAAGCGTTCTACTCACAATATTAGAGATAAATAGCAAGCATTTTAAAACAAATATCCGTTACGAAGATGATTGAGCGTGGGATTGGTAGCGAGACTGGGGTTGATTGAAAAATTAAGAACGAGTATACCTACCTTATTCTTTTGTATTTCAGTCCTTGCTAGTGCTTGGTTGGTCGTTCATTTCTTTGGTCTAATCTCATGTTGTAAATACGCGTGTGCCCCAGTGTTCTAATGGATAAAGCACCTACCTCCTAAACCTGGATTTGTGGGTTTGTGTCCCGACTAGGATGATTTAAAGCAGAGTGGCGCAGCGGAAGCGTGCTGGGCCCATAACCCAGAGGTCGATGGATCGAAACAATCCTCTGCTACAATCAGAACTATGCAATGATTCAGTGTTAAAATGAATAGCATTTAAAATCAGAATCAAGAATCCTGTGCTGCAGTACGTGTGGACTACCCAACACGTATTGCCCACATCAGACGCCGTGATGGCAATTTAAAGATGTTTACCCTAAAAAATAACAATGTGCATTGAGCCAGGGTTTAGATGTTGCATCTATATTTTATAACTGTAAAGCAGAGTGGCGCAGCAGAAGCGTGCTGGGCCCATAACCCAGAGGTCGTTGGATCGAAACCATCCTCTGCTATAATCAGACCGTTTCAAAGTCTCAGTCGTAAAATGAATAGCATTCAGTATCAAGAATCCTGTGCTGCAGTACGTGTGGACTACCCAACACGTATTGCCCACTTCAGAAGCTGTGATGGCAATTTAAAGATATTTCCCACAAAAGATAACAATGCGCAAAGAGCCAGGGTTCAGATGTTGACTCGATATTGTGTAATTGTTAAGCAGAGTGGTGAAGCGGAAGCGTGCTGGGCCCATAACCCAGAGGTCGATGGATCGAAACCATCCTCTGCTAGCAGGATTACCTAATATAGCATCAATCAATCAATGAAATGAATTGCAATTGATTTTTTAGTCTAGCCTCAATAGATAGCATGAAGTGTTCTCCTCAAATTATTAGAGATAAATAGCAAGCATTTTAAATCAAATATCCGTTACGAAGATGATTGAGCGTGGGATTGGTAGCGAGACTGGGGTTGATTGAAAAATTAAGAACGAGTATACCTACCTCATTCTTTTTGTCTGTCCTTGCTAGTGCTTGGTTGGTCGTTCATTTCTTTGGTCTAATCTCATGTTGTAAATACGCGTGTGCCCCAGTGTTCTAATGGATAAAGCACCTACCTCCTAAACCTGGATTTGTGGGTTCGTGTCCCGTATGGGATTATTTGAAGCAGAGTGGCGCAGCGGAAGCGTGCTGGGGCCATAACCCAGAGGTCGATGGATTGAAACCATCCTCTGCTATAATCCGAACTATTCAATGATTCAGTCTTAAAATGAATAGCATTTTAAATCAGAATCAAGAATCCTGTGCTGCAGTACGTGTGGACTACCCAACACGTATTGCCCACATCAGACGCCGTGATGGCAATTTAAAGAAGTTTACCATAAAAAATAACAATGTGCATTGAGCCAGGGTTTAGATGTAGCATCTATATTTTTTAACTGAAAAGCAGAGTGGCGCAGCGGAAGCGTGCTGGGCCCATAACCCAGAGGTCGATGGATCGAAACCATCCTCTGCTATAATCAGAACTATTCAATGATTCAGTCTTAAAATGAATAGCATTTAAAATCAGAATCAAGAATCCTGTGCTGCAGTACGTGTGGACTGCAACACGTATTGCCCACATCAGACGCTGTGATGGCAATTTAAAGATGGTTACCATAAAAAATAACAATGTGCATTGAGCCAGGGTTTAGATGTTGCATCTATATTTTGTAACTGAAAAGCAGAGTGGCGCAGCGGAAGTGTGCTGGGCCCATAACCCAGCGGTCGATGGATCGAAACCATCCTCTGCTATAATCAGACCGTTTCAAAGTCTCAGTCGAAAAATCTATAGCATTCAGAATCAAGAATTCTGTGCTGCAGTACGTGTGGACTACCCCACACGTATTGCCCACTTCAGAAGCTGTGATGGCAATTTAAAGATTTTTACCACAAAAGATAACAATGCGCAAAGAGCCAGGGTTCAGATGTTGACTCGATATTATGTAATTGTTAAGCAGAGTGGTGAAGCGGAAGCGTGCTGGGCCCATAACCCAGAGGTCGATGGTTCGAAACCATCCTCTGCTAGCAGGATTACCTAATATAGCATCAATCAATCAATGAAATGAATTGCAATTGATTTTTTAGTCTAGCCTCAATAGATAGCATGAAGTGTTCTCCTCAAATTATTAGAGATAAATAGCAAGCATTTTAAATCAAATATCCGTTACGAAGATGATTGAGCGTGGGATTGGTAGCGAGACTGGGGTTGATTGAAAAATTAAGAACGAGTATACCTACCTCATTCTTTTTGTCTGTCCTTGCTAGTGCTTGGTTGGTCGTTCATTTCTTTGGTCTAATCTCATGTTGTAAATACGCGTGTGCCCCAGTGTTCTAATGGATAAAGCACCTACCTCCTAAACCTGGATTTGTGGGTTCGTGTCCCGTATGGGATTATTTGAAGCAGAGTGGCGCAGCGGAAGCGTGCTGGGGCCATAACCCAGAGGTCGATGGATTGAAACCATCCTCTGCTATAATCCGAACTATTCAATGATTCAGTCTTAAAATGAATAGCATTTTAAATCAGAATCAAGAATCCTGTGCTGCAGTACGTGTGGACTACCCAACACGTATTGCCCACATCAGACGCCGTGATGGCAATTTAAAGAAGTTTACCATAAAAAATAACAATGTGCATTGAGCCAGGGTTTAGATGTTGCATCTATATTTTGTAACTGTTAAGCAGAGTGGCGCAGCGGAAGCGTGCTGGGCCCATAACCCAGAGGTTGATGGATCGAAACCCTCCTCTGCTATAATCAGACCTTTTCAGTCTTAAAATGAATAGCATTCAGAATCAAGAATCCTGTGCTGCAGTACATGTGCACTACCCCACACGTATTGCCCACTTCAGAAGATGTGATGGCAATTTAAAGATGTTTACCACAAATGATAACAATGCGCAAATAGCCAGGGTTCAGATGTTGACTCGATATTGTGTATTTGTTAAGCAGAGTGGCGCAGGGGAAGCGTGCTGGGCCCATAACTCAGAGGTCGGTGGATCGAAACCATCCTCTGCTAGCAGGATTACCAAATATAGCATCAATCAATGAAAAGAATTGTATTTCAATTTTGAGTCTAGCCTCAATAGATAGCATGAAGTGTTCTACTCACAATATTAGAGATAAATAGCAAGCATTTTAAAACAAATATCAGTTACGAAGATGATTGAGCGTGGGATTGGTAGCGAGACTGGGGTAGATTGAAAAATTAAGAACGAGTATACCTACCTTATTCTTTTGTATTTCAGTCCTTGCTAGTGCTTGGTTGGTCGTTCATTTCTTTGGTCTAATCTCATGTTGTAAATACGCGTGTGCCCCAGTGTTCTAATGGATAAAGCACCTACCTCCTAAACCTGGATTTGTGGGTTTGTGTCCCGTCTGGTATTATTTGAAGCAGAGTGGCGCAGCGGAAGCGTGCTGGGCCCATAACCCAGAGGTCGATGGATCGAAACCATCCTCTGCTATAATCAGACCGTTTCTAATTTTCAGTCGTAAAATGAATAGCATTCAGAATCAAGAATCCTATGCTGCAGTATGTGTAGACTACCCCACACGTATTGCCCACTTCAGAAGCTGTGATGGTAATGTAAAGTTGTTTAACATGAAAGATAACAATGCGCAAAGAGCCAGGGTTCAGATATTGACTCGATATTGTGTAGTTGTTAAGCAGAGTGGCGCAGCGGAAGCGTGCTGGGCCCATAACCCAGAGGTCGATGGATCGAAACCATCCTCTGCTAGCAGGATTACCTAATATAGCATCAATCAATCAATGAAATGAATTGCAATTGATTTTTTAGTCTAGCCTCAATAGATAGCATGAAGTGTTCTACTCACAATATTAGAGATAAATAGCAAGCATTTTAAATCAAATATCCGTTACGAAGATGATTGAGCGTGGGATTGGTAGCGAGACTGGGGTTGATTGAAAAATTAAGAACGAGTATTCCTACCTTATTCTTTTTGTCAGTCCTTGCTAGTGCTTGGTTGGTCGTTCATTTCTTTGGTCTAATCTCATGTTGTAAATACGCGTGTGCCCCAGTGTTCTAATGGATAAAGCACCTACCTCCTAAACCTGGATTTGTGGGTTCATGTCCCGTATGGGTTTCTTTAAAGCAGAGTGGCGCAGCGGAAGCGTGCTGGGCCCATAACCCAGAGGTCGATGGATTGAAACCATCCTCTGCTATAATCCGAACTATTCAATGATTCAGTCTTAAAATGAATAGCATTTTAAATCAGAATCAAGAATCCTGTGCTGCAGTACGTGTGGACTACCCAACACGTATTGCCCACATCAGACGCCGTGATGGCAATTTAAAGATGTTTACCCTAAAAAATAACAATGTGCATTGAGCCAGGGTTTAGATGTTGCATCTATATTTTATAACTGTAAAGCAGAGTGGCGCAGCGGAAGCGTGCTGGGCCCATAACTCAGAGGTCGATGGATCGAAACCATCCTCTGCTATAATCAGACCATTTCAAATTTTCAGTCGTAAAATGAATAGCATTCAGAATCAAGAATCCTGTGCTGCAGTATGTGTGGACTACCCCACACGTATTGCCCACTTCAGAAGGTCTGATGGTAATTTAAAGATTTTTACCACAAAAGATAACAATGCGCAAAGAGCCAGGGTTCAGATGTTGTCACGATATTGTGTAGTTGTTAAGCTGAGTGGCGCAGCGGAAGCGTGCTGGGCCCATAACCCAGAGGTCGATGGATCGAAACCATCCTCGGCTAGCAGGATTACCTAATATAGCATCAATCAATCAATGAAATGAATTGCAATTAAATTTTTAGTCTAGCCTCAATAGATAGCATGAAGCGTTCTACTCACAATATTAGAGATAAATAGCAAGCATTTTAAAACAAATATCCGTTACGAAGATGATTGAGCGTGGGATTGGTAGCGAGACTGGGGTTGATTGAAAAATTAAGAACGAGTATACCTACCTTATTCTTTTGTATTTCAGTCCTTGCTAGTGCTTGGTTGGTCGTTCATTTCTTTGGTCTAATCTCATGTTGTAAATACGCGTGTGCCCCAGTGTTCTAATGGATAAAGCACCTACCTCCTAAACCTGGATTTGTGGGTTTGTGTCCCGACTAGGATGATTTAAAGCAGAGTGGCGCAGCGGAAGCGTGCTGGGCCCATAACCCAGAGGTCGATGGATCGAAACAATCCTCTGCTACAATCAGAACTATGCAATGATTCAGTGTTAAAATGAATAGCATTTAAAATCAGAATCAAGAATCCTGTGCTGCAGTACGTGTGGACTACCCAACACGTATTGCCCACATCAGACGCCGTGATGGCAATTTAAAGATGTTTACCCTAAAAAATAACAATGTGCATTGAGCCAGGGTTTAGATGTTGCATCTATATTTTATAACTGTAAAGCAGAGTGGCGCAGCAGAAGCGTGCTGGGCCCATAACCCAGAGGTCGTTGGATCGAAACCATCCTCTGCTATAATCAGACCGTTTCAAAGTCTCAGTCGTAAAATGAATAGCATTCAGTATCAAGAATCCTGTGCTGCAGTACGTGTGGACTACCCAACACGTATTGCCCACTTCAGAAGCTGTGATGGCAATTTAAAGATATTTCCCACAAAAGATAACAATGCGCAAAGAGCCAGGGTTCAGATGTTGACTCGATATTGTGTAATTGTTAAGCAGAGTGGTGAAGCGGAAGCGTGCTGGGCCCATAACCCAGAGGTCGATGGATCGAAACCATCCTCTGCTAGCAGGATTACCTAATATAGAATCAATCAGTGAAATGAATTGCAATTGATTTTTTAGTCTAGCCTCAATAGATAGCATGAAGTGATCTCCTCACAATATTAGAGATAAATAGCAAGCATTTTAAATCAAATATCCGTTACGAAGATGATTGAGCATGGGATTGGTAGCGAGACTGGGGTTGATTGAAAAATTAAGAATGAGTATACCTACCTTATTCTTTTGTATTTCAGTCCTTGCTAGTTCTTGGTTGGTCGTTCATTTCTTTGGTCTAATCTCATGTTGTAAATACGCGTGTGCCCCAGTGTTCTAATGGATACAGCACCTACCTCCTAAACCTGGATTTGTCGGTTTGTGTCCCGTCTGGCATAATTTGAAGCAGAGTGGCGCAGCGGAAGCGTGCTGGGCCCATAACCCAGAGGTCGATGGATCGAAACCATCCTCTGCTATAATCAGACTGTTTCAAATTTTCAGTCGTAAAATGAATAGCATTCAGAATCAAGAATCCTGTGCTGCAGTATGTGTGGACTACCCCACACGTATTGCCCACTTCAGAAGCTCTGATGGTAATTTAAGGATTTTTACCACAAAAGATAACAATGCGCAAAGAGCCACGGTTCAGATGTTGTCACGATAATGTGTAGTTGTTAAGCAGAGTGGCGCAGCGGAAGCGTGCTGGGCCCATAACCCAGAGGGCGATGGATCGAAACCATCCTCTGCTAGCAGGATTACCTAATATAGCATCAATCAATCAATGAAATGAATTGCAATTACATTTTAAGTCTAGCCTCAATAGATAGCATGAAGCGTTCTACTCACAATATTAGAGATAAATAGCAAGCATTTTAAAACAAATATCCGTTACGAAGATGATTGAGCGTGGGATTGGTAGCGAGACTGGGGTTGATTGAAAAATTAAGAACGAGTATACCTACCTTATTCTTTTGTATTTCAGTCCTTGCTAGTGCTTGGTTGGTCGTTCATTTCTTTGGTCTAATCTCATGTTGTAAATACGCGTGTGCCCCAGTGTTCTAATGGATGAAGCACCTACCTCCTAAACCTGGATTTGTGGGTTTGTGTCCCGTCTAGGATGATTTAAAGCAGAGTGGCGCAGCGGAAGCGTGCTGGGCCCATAACCCAGAGGTCGATGGATCGAAACAATCCTCTGCTACAATCAGAACTATTCAATGATTCAGTGTTAAAATGAATAGCATTTAAAATCAGAATCAAGAATCCTGTGCTGCAGTACGTGTGGACTACCCAACACGTATTGCCCACATCAGACGCCGTGATGGCAATTTAAAGATGTTTACCCTAAAAAATAACAATGTGCATTGAGCCAGGGTTTAGATGTTGCATCTATAATTCTTAACTGTAAAGCAGTGTGGCGCAGCGGAAGCGTGCTGGGCCCATAACCCAGAGGTCTTTGGATCGAAACCATCCTCTGCTATAATCAGACCGTTTCAAAGTCTCAGTCGTAAAATGAATAGCATTCAAAATCAAGAATCCTGTGCTGCAGTACGTGTGGACTACCCCACACGTATTGCCCACTTCAGAAGCTGTGATGGCAATTTAAAGATATTTGCCACAGAAGATAACAATGCGCAAAGAGCCAGGGTTCAGATGTTGACTCGATATTGTGTAATTGTTAAGCAGAGTGGTGAAGCGGAAGCGTGCTGGGCCCATAACCCAGAGGTCGATGGATCGAAACCATCCTCTGCATGCAGGATTACCTAATATAGAATCAATCAATGAATTGCAATTGATTTTTTAGTCTAGCCTCAATAGATAGCATGAAGTGTTCTCCTCACAATATTAGAGATAAATAGCAAGCATTTTAAATCAAATATCCGTTACGAAGATGATTGAGCGTGGGATTGGTAGCGAGACTGGGGTTGATTGAAAAATTAAGAATGAGTATACCTACCTTATTCTTTTGTATTTCAGTCCTTGCTAGTGCTTGGTTGGTCGTTAATTTCTTTGGTCTAATCTCATGTTGTAAATACGCGTGTGCCCCAGTGTTCTAATGGATACAGCACCTACCTCCTAAACCTGGATTTGTGGGTTTGTGTCCCGTCTGGTATTATTTGAAGCAGAGTGGCGCAGCGGAAGCGTGCTGGGCCCATAACCCAGAGGTCGATGGATCGAAACCATCCTCTGCTATAATCAGACCATTTCAAATTTTCAGTCGTATAATGAATAGCATTCAGAATCAAGAATCCTGTGCTGCAGTATGTGTGGACTACCCCACACGTATTGCCCACTTCAGAAGCTCTGATGGTAATTTAAAGATTTTTACCACAAAAGATAACAATGCGCAAAGAGCCAGGGTTCAGATGTTGTCACGATATTGTGTTTTTCTTAAGCAGAGTGGCGCAGCGGAAGCGTGCTGGGCCCATAACCCAGAGGTCGATGGATCGAAACCATCCTCTGCTAGCAGGATTACCTAATATAGCATCAATCAATCAATGAAATGAATTGCAATTAAATTTTTAGTCTAGCCTCAATAGATAGCATGAAGCGTTCTACTCACAATATTAGAGATAAATAGCAAGCATTTTAAAACAAATATCCGTTACGAAGATGATTGAGCGTGGGATTGGTAGCGAGACTGGGGTTGATTGAAAAATTAAGAACGAGTATACCTACCTTATTCTTTTGTATTTCAGTCCTTGCTAGTGCTTGGTTGGTCGTTCATTTCTTTGGTCTAATCTCATGTTGTAAATACGCGTGTGCCCCAGTGTTCTAATGGATAAAGCACCTACCTCCTAAACCTGGATTTGTGTGTTTGTGTCCCGTCTAGGATGATTCAAAGCAGAGTGGCGCAGCGGAAGCGTGCTGGGCCCATAACCCAGAGGTCGATGGATCGAAACAATCCTCTGCTACAATCAGAACTATTCAATGATTCAGTGTTAAAATGAATAGCATTTAAAATCAGAATCAAGAATCCTGTGCTGCAGTACGTATGGACTACCCAACACGTATTGCCCACATCAGACGCCGTGATGGCAATTTAAAGAAGTTTACCATAAAAAATAACAATGTTCATTGAGCCAGGGTTTAGATGTAGCATCTATATATTGTAAGTGTTAAGCAGATTTGCGCAGCGGAAGCGTGCTGGGCCCATAACCCAGAGGTCGATGGATCGAAACCATCCTCTGCTATAATCAGACCGTTTCAGTCGTAAAATGAATAGCATTCAGAATCAAGAATCCTGTGCTGCAGTACATGTGCACTACCCCACACGTATTGCCCACTTCGGAAGCTGTGATGGCAATTTAAAGATGATTACCACAAAAGATAACAATGCGCAAAGAGCCAGGGTTCATATGTTGACTCGATATTGTGTAATTGTTAAGCAGAGTGGCGCAGCGGAAGCGTGCTGGGCCCATAACCCAGAGGTCGATGGATCGAAACCATGCTCTGCTAGCAGGATTACCAAATATAGCATCAATCAATCAATGAAAAGAATTGCATTAAAATTTTAGTCTAGCCTCAATAGATAGCATGAAGTGTTCTACTCACAATATTAGAGATAAATAGCAAGCACTTTAAAACAAATATCAGTTACGAAGATGATTGAGCGTGGGATTGGTAGCGAGACTGGGGTTGATTGAAAAATTAAGAACGAGTATACCTACCTTATTCTTTTGTATTTCAGTCCTTGCTAGTGCTTGGTTGGTCGTTCATTTCTTTGGTCTAATCTCATGTTGTAAATACGCGTGTGCCCCAGTGTTCTAATGGATAAAGCACCTACCTCCTAAACCTGGATTTGTGGGTTTGTGTCCCGACTGGGATGATTTCAAGCAGAGTGGCGCAGCGGAAGCGTGCTGGGCCCATAAACCAGAGGTCGATGGATCGAAACCATCCTCTGCTATAATCAGACCGTTTCAAAGTTTCAGTCGTATAATGAATAGCATTCAGAATCAAGAATCCTGTGCTGCAGTACGTGTGGACTACCCCACACGTATAGCTCACTTCAGAAGCTGTGATGGCAATTTAAAGATGTTTACCACAAAAGATAACAATGCGCAAAGAGCCAGGGTTCAGATGTTGACTCGATAATGTGTATTTGTAAAGCAGAGTGGCGCAGCGGAAGCGTGCTGGGCCCATAACCCAGAGGTCGATGGATCGAAACCATCCTCTGCTAGCAGGATTACCTAATATAGCATCAATCAATCAATGAAAAGAATTGCATTTAAATTTTAGTCTAGCCTCAATAGATAGCATGAAGTGTTCTACTCACAATATTAGAGATAAATAGCAAGCATTTTAAAACAAATATCAGTTACGAAGATGATTGAGCGTGGGATTGGTAGCGAGACTGGGGTTGATTGAAAAATTAAGAACGAGTATACCTACCTTATTCTTTTGAATTTCTGTCCTTGCTCCTCCTTGGTTGGTCGTTCATTTCTTTGGTCTAATCTCATGTTGTAAATACGCGTGTGCCCCAGTGTTCTAATGGATAAAGCACCTACCTCCTAAACCTGGATTTGTGGGTTTTTGACCCGTCTGGGATAATTTGAAGCAGAGTGGCGCAGCGGAAGCGTGCTGGGCACATAACCCAGAGGTCGATGGATCGAAACCATTCTCTGCTATAATCATAACTATTCAATGATTCAGTCTTAAAATGAGTAGCATTTAAAATCAGAATCAAGAATCCTGTGCTGCAGTACGTGTGGACTACCCAACACGTATTGCCCACATCAGACGCCGTGATGGCAATTTAAAGAAGTTTACCATAAAAAATAACAATGTTCATTGAGCCAGGGTTTAGATGTTGCATCTATATTTTGTAACTGTTAAGCAGAATTGCGCAGCGGAAGCGTGCTGGGCCCATAACCCAGAGGTCGATGGATCGAAACCATCCTCTGCTATAATCAGACCGTTTCAGTCGTAAAATGAATAGCATTCAGAATCAAGAATCCTGTGCTGCAGTACATGTGGACTACCCCACACGTATTGCCCACTTCAGAAGCTGTGATGGCAATTTAAAGATGTTTAACATAAAAGATAACAATGCGCAGAGAGCCAGGGTTCAGATGTTGACTCGATATTATGTAATTGTTAAGCAGAGTGGCGCAGCGGAAGCGTGCTGGGCCCATAACCCAGAGGTCGATGGATCGAAACCATCTTCTGCTAGCAGGATTACCTAATATAGCATCAATCAATCAATGAACAGAATTGCAATTCAAATTTTAGTCTAGCCTCAATAGATAGCATGAAGTGTTCTACTCACAATATTAGAGATAAATAGCAAGCATTTTAAAACAAATATCAGTTACGAAGATGATTGAGCGTGGGATTGGTAGCGAGACTGGGGTTGATTGAAAAATTAAGAACGAGTATACCTTATTCTTTTGTGTTTCAGTCCTTGCTAGTCCTTGGTTGGTCGTTCATTTCTTTGGTCTAATCTCATGTTGTAAATACGCGTGTGCCCCAGTGTTCTAATGGATAAAGCACCTACCTCCTAAACCTGGATTTGTGGGATTGTGTCCCGTCTAGGATGATTTGAAGCAGAGTGGCGCAGCGGAAGTGTGCTGGGCCCATAACCCAGAGGTCGATGGGTCGAAACCATCCTCTGCTAGCAGGATTACCTAATATAGCATCAATCAATCAATGAAAAGAATTGCAATTAAAATTTTAGTCTAGCCTCAATAGATAGCATGAAGTGTTCTACTCACAATGCTCCGGCGGAGCTTTTCTGGCATTCCTGTGGAGGTTGGGGGCATTGAGCCGGAGTGGGCGATGTTCAAAGCCTCCATTGCTGAAGCTGCGGTGGCTAGCTGTGGCCTCAGGGTCTTAGGCTCCTCAAGGGGCGGTAACCCTCGAACACCGTGGTGGACACCGGTGGTCAGGGAAGCCGTCCGACTGAAGAAGGAGGCCTTCCGGGATATGTTATCCTGGAGGACTCCTGACTCGGTTGCAGGGTACCGACAGGCTCGAAGGGCTGCAGCAGCTGCTGTGTCGGAGGCTAAGCAGCGGGTGTGGGAGAAGTTCGGAGAGGCCATGGAGAAGGACTTTCGGTCGGCACCAAAGTGTTTCTGGAAGACTATCCGGCACCTCAGGAGGGGGAAACGGGGAACCATCCAAGCTGTGTACAGTAAGGATGGGACTCTGTTGACCTCAACTGAGGAGGTCGTCGGACGTTGGAAGGAACACTTTGAGGAACTCCTGAATCCGAATAACACGCCCTCTATGTTGGAGGCAGAGCTCGAGGTTGATGGTGTTTCGTCGTCAATTTCCCTGGTGGAGGTCACTGAGGTAGTCAAACATCTCCGCAGTGGCAAAGCCCCAGGGATTGATGAGATCCAGCCAGAAATGCTAAAGGCTCTGGGTGTTAAGGGGCTGTCATGGTTGACACGCCTATTCAACATCGCGTGGGAGTCGGGTACAGTGCCAAAGGAGTGGCAAACCGGGGTGGTGGTTCCCCTGTTCAAAAAGGGGGACCAGAGAGTGTGTGCCAATTACCGGGGCATCACACTTCTCAGCCTCCCAGGTAAAGTCTACTCCAAGGTGCTGGAAAGGAGGGTTCGGCCGATCGTCGAACCTCAGATTGAAGAGGAACAATGCGGTTTTTGCCCCGGACGTGGAACTACGGACCAGCTCTTCACTCTCGCAAGGATCCTGGAGGGGGTCTGGGAGTATGCCCATCCAGTCTACATGTGTTTTGTGGATCTGGAGATGGCGTATGACCGGGTCCCCCGGGAGAAACTGTGGGAGGTGCTGCGGGAGTATGGGGTAAGGGGGTCTATCCTCAGGGCCATCCAATCTTTGTACTCCCAAAGCGAGAGCTGTGTTCGTGTTCTCGGCAGCCAGTCAGTTTCGTTCTCAGTGGGTGCTGGTCTCCGCCAGGGCTGCGCCTTGTCACCAATCCTGTTTGTGATATACATGGACAGGATATCGAGGCGTAGTCGTGGTGGGGAGGGGTTGCAGTTCGGTGGTCTGAGGATCTCGTCACTGCTTTTTTTTTTCTTCAGCACTCACTTGATCGGCTGGCGGCCGAGTGTGAAGCGGCTGGGATGAGGATCAGCACCGCTAAATCTGAGGCCATGACTCTTAGCAGGAAACCGGTGGATTGCTTACTCCGGGTAGGAAATGAGTCCTTAGCCCAAGTGAAGGATTTCAAGTACCTCGGGGTCTTGTTCGCGAGTGAGGGTACTATGGAGCGTGAGATTGGCCGGAGAATCGGAGCAGCGGGGGCGGTATTGCGTTCGCTTTACCGCACCGTTGTAACTAAAAGAGAGCTGAGCCGCAAGGCAAAGCTCTCGATCTACGGGTCGATCTTCGTTCCTATCCTCACCTATGGTCATGAGGGCTGGGTGATGACCGAAAGGACGAGATCGCGGGTACAAGCGGCCGAGATGAGTTTTCTCAGAAGGGTGGCTGGCGTCTCCCTTAGGGATAGGGTGAGAAGCTCAGCCATCTGTGAGGAACTCGGATTAGAGCCGCTGCTCCTTTACTTAGAAAGGAGTCAGCTGAGGTGGTTCGGGCATCTGGTAAGGATGCCCACTGGGCGCCTTCCTTGGGAGGTGTTTCAGGCACGTCCAGTGGGGAGGAGACCTCGGGGAAGACCCAGGACTAAGTGGAGAGATTATATCTCAACACTGGCCCGGGAACGCCTCGGGATCCCCCCGTCAGAGCTGGTCAATGTGGCCCGGGAAAGGGAAGTCTGGGGCCCCCTGCTTGAGCTGCTCCCCCCGCGACCCGACCCCGGATAAGCGGATGACGATGAGGATGATGATGATGAGGATTGAGCCAGGGTTTAGATGTTGCATCTATTTTTTGTAACTGAAAAGCAGAGTGGCGTAGCGGAAGCGTGCTGGGCCCATAACGCAGAGGTCGATGGATCGAAACCATCCTCTGCTATAATCAGACCGTTTCAAAGTCTCAGTCGTGAAATGAATAGCATTCAGAATCAAGAATCCTGTGCTGCAGTACGTGTGGACTACCCCGCACGTATTGCCCACTTCCGAAGCTGTGATGGCAACTTAAAGATTATTACCACAAAAGATAACAATGCGCAAAGAGCCAGGGTTCAGATGTTGACTCGATATTGTGTATTTGTTAAGCAGAGTAGTGAAGCCGAAGCGTGCTGGGCCCATAACCCAGAGGTCGATGGATCGAAACCATCCTCTGCTAGCAGGATTACCTAATATAGCATCAATCAATCAATGAAATGAATTGCAATTGATTTTTTAGTCTAGCCTCAATAGATAGCATGAAGTGTTCTCCTCACAATATTAGAGATAAATAGCAAGCATTTTAAATCAAATATCCGTTACGAAGATGATTGAGCGTGGGATTGGTAGCGAGACTGGGGTTGATTGAAAAATTAAGAATGAGTAAACCTACCTTATTCTTTTGTATTTCAGTCCTTGCTAGTGCTTGGTTGGTCGTTCAATTATTTGGTCTAATCTCATGTTGTAAATACGCGTGTGCCCCAGTGTTCTAATGGATAAAGCACCTACCTCCTAAACCTGGATTTGTGGGTTTGTGTCCCGTCTGTGATGATTTGAAGCAGAGTGGCGCAGCGGAAGCGTGCTGGGCCCATAACCCAGTGGTCGATGGATCGAAACCATCCTCTGCTAGCAGGATTACCTGATATAGCATCAATGAAAAGAATTGCAATAAAATTTTTAGTCTAGCCTCAATAGATAGCATGAAGTGTTCTCCTCACAATATTAGAGATAAATAGCAAGCATTTTAAAACAAATATCCGTTACGAAGGTGATTGAGCGTGGGATTGGTAGCGAGACTGGGGTTGATTGAAAAATTAAGAACGAGTATACCTACCTTATTCTTTTGTACTTCAGTCCTTGCTAGTCCTTGGTTGGTCGTGCATTTCTTTGGTCTAATCTCATGTTGTAAATACGCGTGTGCCCCAGTGTTCTAATGGATAAAGCACCTACCTCCGAAACCTGGATTTGTGGGTTTGTGTCCCGTCTGGTATTAATTGTAGCAGAGTGGCGCAGCGGAAGAGTGCTGGGCCCATAACCCAGAGGTCGATGGATCGAAACCATCCTCTGCTATAATCAGACCGTTTCAAATTTTCAGTCGTAAAATGAATAGCATTCAAAATCAAGAATCCTGTGCTGCAGTATGTGTGGACTACACCACACGTGTTGCCCACTTCAGAAGCTGTGATGGTAATGTAAAGATGTTTAACACGAAAGATAACAATGCGCAAAGAGCCAGGGTTCAGATGTTGACTCGATATTGTGTAGTTGTTAAGCAGAGTGGCGCAGCGGAAGCGTGCTGGGCCCATAACCCAGAGGTCGATGGATTGAAACCATCCTCTACTAGCAGGATTACCTAATATAGCATCAATCAATGAAATGAATTGCAATTAAATTTTTAGTCTAGCCTCAATAGATAGCATGAAGTGTTCTACTCACAATATTAGAGATAAATAGCAAGCATTTTAAAACAAATATCCGTTACGAAGATGATTGAGCATGGGATTGGTTGCGAGACTGGGGTTGATTGAAAAATTAAGAACGAGTATACCTACCTTATTCTTTTGTATTTCAGTCCTTGCTAGTGCTTGGTTGGTCGTTCATTTCTTTGGTCTAATCTCATGTTGTAAATACGCGTTTGCCCCAGTGTTCTAATGGATAAAGCACCTACCTCCTAAACCTGGATTTGTGGGTTCGTGTCCCGTTTGGGATTATTTGAAGCAGAGTGGCGCAGCGGAAGCGTGCTGGGCCCATTACCCAGAGGTCGATAGATCGAAACCATCCTCTGCTATAATCAGACCGTTTCGGTCGTAAACTGAATAGGATTCAGAATTAAGAGTCCTGTGCTGCAGTACGTGTGGACTACCCAACATGTATTGCCCACATCAGACGCCTTGAGGGCAATTTAAAGATGTTTACCATAAAAAATAACAATGTGCATTGAGCCAGGGTTTAGGTGTTGCATCTATATTTTGTAACTCTAAAGCAGAGTGGCGCAGCGGGAGCGTGCTGGGTCCATAACCCAGAGGTCGATGGATCGAAACCATCCTCTGCTAGCATGATTACCTAATATAGCATCAATGAAATGAATTGCAATTGATTGTTTAGTCTAGCCTCAATAGATAGCATGAAGTGTTCTCCTCACAATATTAGAGATAAATAGCAAGCATTTTAAATCAAATATCCGTTACGAAGATGATTGAGCGTGGGATTGGTAGCGAGACTGGGGTTGATTGAAAAATTAAGAATGAGTATACCTACCTTATTCTTTTGTGTTTCAGTCCTTGCTAGTGCTTGGTTGGTCGTTCATTTCTTTGGTCTAATCTCATGTTGTAAATACGCGTGTGCCCCAGTGTTCTAATGGATAAAGCACCTACCTCCTAAACCTGGATTTGTGGGTTTGTGTCCCGACTGGTATTATTTGAAGCAGAGTGGCGCAGCGGAAGCGTGCTGGGCCCATAACCCAGAGGTCGATGGATCGAAACCATCCTCTGCTACAATCAGACCGATTCTAATTTTCAGTCGTAAAATGAATAGCAATCAGAATCAAGAATCCTGTGCTGCAGTATGTGTGGACTACCTAACATGTATTGCCCACATCAGACGCCGTGATGGCAATTTAAAGAAGTTTACCATAAAAAATAACAATGTTCATTGAGCCAGGGTTTAGATGTTGCATCTAAATTTTGTAACTGTTAAGCAGAGTGGCGCAGCGGAAGCGTGCTGGGTCCATAACCCAGAGGTCGATGGATCGAAAACATCCTCTGCTATAATCAGACCGTTTCAGTCGTAAAATGAATAGCATTCAGAATCAAGAATCCTGTGCTGCAGTACATGTGGACTACCCCACACGTATTGCCCACTTCAGAAGCTGTGATGGCAATTTAAAGATGTATACCACAAAAGATAACAATGCGCAAAGAGCCAGGGTTCAGATGTTGACTCGATATTGTGTAATTGGTAAGCAGAGTGGCGTAGCGGAAGCGTGCTGGGCCCATAACCCTGAGGTCGATGGATCGAAACCATCATCTGCTAGCAGGATTACCTAATATAGCATCAATCAATCAATGAAAAGAATTGCAATTCAAATTTTAGTCTAGCCTCAATAGATAGCATGAAGTGTTCTACTCACAATATTAGAGATAAATAGCAAGCATTTTAAAACAAATATCAGTTACGAAGATGATTGAGCGTGGGATTGGTAGCGAGACTGGGGTTGATTGAAAAATTAAGAACGAGTATACCTACCTTATTCTTTTGTGTTTCAGTCCTTGCTAGTCCTTGGTTGGTCGTTCATTTCTTTGGTCTAATCTCATGTTGTAAATACGCGTGTGCCCCAGTGTTCTAATGGATAAAGCACCTACCTCCTAAACCTGGATTTGTGGGATTGTGTCCCGTCTAGGATGATTTGAAGCAGAGTGGCGCAGCGGAAGCGTGCTGGGCCCATAACCCAGAGGTCGATGGGTCGAAACCATCCTCTGCTATAATCAGAACTATTCAATGATTCAGTCTTAAAATGAATAGCATTTAAAATCAGAATCAAGAATCCTGTGCTGCAGTACGTGTGGACTGCAACACGTATTGCCCACATCAGACGCTGTGATGGCAATTTAAAGATGGTTACCATAAAAAATAACAATGTGCATTGAGCCAGGGTTTAGATGTTGCATCTATATTTTGTAACTGAAAAGCAGAGTGGCGCAGCGGAAGTGTGCTGGGCCCATAACCCAGCGGTCGATGGATCGAAACCATCCTCTGCTATAATCAGACCGTTTCAAAGTCTCAGTCGTAAAATCTATAGCATTCAGAATCAAGAATTCTGTGCTGCAGTACGTGTGGACTACCCCACACGTATTGCCCACTTCAGAAGCTGTGATGGCAACTTAAAGATTATTACCACAAAAGATAACAATGCGCAAAGAGCCAGGGTTCAGATGTTGACTCGATATTGTGTAATTGTTAAGCAGAGTGGTGAAGCGGAAGCGTGCTGGGCCCATAACCCAGAGGTCGATGGTTCGAAACCATCCTCTGCTAGCAGGATTACCTAATATAGCATCAATCAATCAATGAAATGAATTGCAATTGATTTTTTAGTCTAGCCTCAATAGATAGCATGAAGTGTTCTCCTCACATTATTAGAGATAAATAGCAAGCATTTTAAATCAAATATCCGTTACGAAGATGATTGAGCGTGGGATTGGTAGCGAGACTGGGGTTGATTGAAAAATTAAGAACGAGTATACCTACCTTATTCTTTTTGTCAGTCCTTGCTAGTGCTTGGTTGGTCGTTCATTTCTTTGGTCTAATCTCATGTTGTAAATACGCGTGTGCCCCAGTGTTCTAATGGATAAAGCACCTACCTCCTAAACCTGGATTTGTGGGTTCGTGTCCCGTATGGGATTATTTGAAGCAGAGTGGCGCAGCGGAAGCGTGCTGGGGCCATAACCCAGAGGTCGATGGATTGAAACCATCCTCTGCTATAATCTGAACGATTCAATGATTCAGTCTTAAAATGAATAGCATTTTAAATCAGAATCAAGAATCCTGTGCTGCAGTACGTGTGGACTACCCAACACGTATTGCCCGCATCAGACGCCGTGATGGCAATTTAAAGAAGTTTACCATAAAAAATAACAATGTGCATTGAGCCAGGGTTTAGATGTTGCATCTATATTTTGTAACTGTTAAGCAGAGTGGCGCAGCGGAAGCGTGCTGGGCCCATAACCCAGAGGTCGATGGGTCGAAACCATCCTCTGCTATAATCAGAACTATTCAATGATTCAGTCTTAAAATGAATAGCATTTAAAATCAGAATCAAGAATCCTGTGCTGCAGTACGTGTGGACTGCAACACGTATTGCCCACATCAGACGCTGTGATGGCAATTTAAAGATGTTTACCAAAAAAAATAACAATGTGCATTGAGCCAGGGTTTAGATGTTGCATCTATATTTTGTAACTGAAAAGCAGAGTGGCGCAGCGGAAGTGTGCTGGGCCCATAACCCAGCGGTCGATGGATCGAAACCATCCTCTGCTATAATCAGACCGTTTCAAAGTCTCAGTCGTAAAATCTATAGCATTCAGAATCAAGAATTCTGTGCTGCAGTACGTGTGGACTACCCCACACGTATTGCCCACTTCAGAAACTGTGATGGCAACTTAAAGATTTTTACCACAAAAGATAACAATGCGCAAAGAGCCAGGGTTCAGATGTTGACTCGATATTGTGTAATTGTTAAGCAGAGTGGTGAAGCGGAAGCGTGCTGGGCCCATAACCCAGAGGTCGATGGTTCGAAACCATCCTCTGTTAGCAGGATTACCTAATATAGCATCAATCAATCAATGAAATGAATTGCAATTGATTTTTTAGTCTAGCCTCAATAGATAGCATGAAGTGTTCTCCTCACATTATTAGAGATAAATAGCAAGCATTTTAAATCAAATATCCGTTACGAAGATGATTGAGCGTGGGATTGGTAGCGAGACTGGGGTTGATTGAAAAATTAAGAACGAGTATACCTACCTTATTCTTTTTGTCAGTCCTTGCTAGTGCTTGGTTGGTCGTTCATTTCTTTGGTCTAATCTCATGTTGTAAATACGCGTGTGCCCCAGTGTTCTAATGGATAAAGCACCTACCTCCTAAACCTGGATTTGTGGGTTCGTGTCCCGTATGGGATTATTTGAAGCAGAGTGGCGCAGCGGAAGCGTGCTGGGGCCATAACCCAGAGGTCGATGGATTGAAACCATCCTCTGCTATAATCTGAACTATTCAATGATTCAGTCTTAAAATGAATAGCATTTTAAATCAGAATCAAGAATCCTGTGCTGCAGTACGTGTGGACTACCCAACACGTATTGCCCGCATCAGACGCCGTGATGGCAATTTAAAGAAGTTTACCATAAAAAATAACAATGTGCATTGAGCCAGGGTTTAGATGTTGCATCTATATTTTGTAACTATTAAGCAGAGTGGCGCAGCGGAAGCGTGCTGGGCCCATAACACAGAGGTCGATGGATCGAAACCATCCTCTGCTATAATCAGACTGTTTCTAATTTTCAGTCGTAAAATGAATAGCATTCAGAATCAAGAATCCTGTGCTGCAGTATGTGTGGACTACCCCACACGTATTGCCCACTTCAGAAGCTGTGATGGTAATGTAAAGATGTTTACCACAAAAGATAACAATGCGCAAAGAGCCAGGGTTCAGATGTTGACTCGATATTGTGTATTTGTCAAGCAGAGTGGTGAAGCGGAAGCGTGCTGGGCCCATAACCCAGAGGTCGATGGATCGAAACCATCCTCTGCTAGCATGATTACCTAATATAGCATCAATCATTCATTGAAATGAATTGCAATTGATTTTTTAGTCTAGCCTCAATAGATAGCATGAAGTGTTCTCCTCACAATATTAGAGATAAATAGCAAGCATTTTAAATCAAATATCCGTTACGAAGATGATTGAGCGTGGGATTGGTAGCGAGACTGGGGTTGATTGAAAAATTAAGAATGAGTATACCTACCTTATTCTTTTGTATTTCAGTCCTTGCTAGTGCTTGGTTGGTCGTTCATTTCTTTGGTCTAATCTCATGTTGTAAATACGCGTGTGCCCCAGTGTTCTAATGGATAAAGCACCCACCTCCTAAACCTGGATTTGTGGGTTTGTGTCCCGACTGGTATTATTTGAAGCAGAGTGGGGCAGCGGAAACGTGCTGGGCCCATAACCCAGAGGTCGATGGATCGAAACCCTCCTCTGCTATAATCAGACCGTTTCAAAGTCTCAGTCGTAAAATGAATAGCATTCAGAATCAAGAATCCTGTGCTACAGTACGTGTGGACTACCCCACACGTATTGCCCACTTCAGAAGCTGTGATGGCAATTTAAAGATATTTTCCACAAAAGATAACAATGCGCAAAGAGCCAGGGTTCAGATGTTGACTCGATATTGTGTAATTGTTAAGCAGAGTGGTGAAGCGGAAGCGTGCTGGGCCCATAAGCCAGAGGTCGATGGATCGAAACCATCCTCTGCTAGCAGGATTACCTAATATAGAATCAATCAATGAATTGAATTGCAATAGATTTTTTAGTCTAGCCTCAATAGATAGCATGAAGTGTTCTCCTCACAATATTAGAGATAAATAGCAAGCATTTTAAATCAAATATCCGTTACGAAGATGATTGAGCGTGGGATTGGTAGCGAGACTGGGGTTGATTGAAAAATTAAGAATGAGTATACCTACCTTATTCTTTTGTATTTCAGTCCTTGCTAGTGCTTGGTTGGTCGTTCATTTCTTTGGTCTAATCTCATGTTGTAAATACGCGTGTGCCCCAGTGTTCTAATGGATACTGCACCTACCTCCTAAACCTGGATTTGTGTGTTTGTGTCCCGTCTGGTATTATTTGAAGCAGAGTGGCGTAGCGGAAGCGTGCTGGGCCCATAACCCAGAGGTCGATGGATCGAAACCATCCTCTGCTATAATCAGACCGTTTCAAATTTTCAGTCGTAAAATGAATAGCATTCAGAATCAAGAATCCTGTGCTGCAGTATGTGTGGACTACCCCACACGTATTGCCCACTTCAGAAGCTCTGATGGTAATTTAAAGATATTTCCCACAAAAGATAACAATGCGCAAAGAGCCAGGGTTCAGATGTTGTCACGATATTGTGTAGTTGTTAAGCAGAGTGGCGCAGCGGAAGCGTGCTGGGCCCATAACTCAGAGGTCGATGGATCGAAACCATCCTCTGCTAGCAGGATTACCTATTATAGCATCAATCAATCAATGAAATGAATTGCAATTAAACTTTTAGTCTAGCCTCAATAGATAGCATGAAGCGTTCTACTCACAATATTAGAGATAAATATCAAGCATTTTAAAACAAATATCCGTTACGAAGATGATTGAGCGTGGGATTGGTAGCGAGACTGGGGTTGATTGAAAAATTAAGAACGAGTATACCTACCTTATTCTTTTGTATTTCAGTCCTTGCTCGTGCTTGGTTGGTCGTTCATTTCTTTGGTCTAATCTCATGTTGTAAATACGCGTGTGCCCCAGTGTTCTAATGGATAAAGCACCTACCTCCTAAACCTGGATTTGTGGGTTTGTGTCCCGTCTAGGATGATTTGAAGCAGAGTGGCGCAGCGGAAGCGTGCTGGGCCCATAACCCAGAGGTCGATGGATCGAAACCATCCTCTGCTATAATCAGAACTATTCAATGATTCAGTCTTAAAATGAATAGCATTTAAAATCAGAATCAAGAATCCTGTGCTGCAGTACGTGTGGACTACCCAACACGTATTGCCCACATCAGACGCTGTGATGGCAACTTAAAGATGTTTACCATAAAAAATAACAATGTGCATTGAGCCAGGGTTTAGATGTAGCATCTATATTTTTTAACTGAAAAGCAGAGTGGCGCAGCGGAAGCGTGCTGGGCCCATAACCCAGAGGTCGATGGATCGAAACCATCCTCTGCTATAATCAGAACTATTCAATGATTCAGTCTTAAAATGAATAGCATTTAAAATCAGAATCAAGAATCCTGTGCTGCAGTACGTGTGGACTGCAACACGTATTGCCCACATCAGACGCTGTGATGGCAATTTAAAGATGGTTACCATAAAAAATAACAATGTGCATTGAGCCAGGGTTTAGATGTTGCATCTATATTTTGTAACTGAAAAGCAGAGTGGCGCAGCGGAAGTGTGCTGGGCCCATAACCCAGCGGTCGATGGATCGAAACCATCCTCTGCTATAATCAGACCGTTTCAAAGTCTCAGTCGAAAAATCTATAGCATTCAGAATCAAGAATTCTGTGCTGCAGTACGTGTGGACTACCCCACACGTATTGCCCACTTTAGAAGCTGTGATGGCAATTTAAAGATTTTTACCACAAAAGATAACAATGCGCAAAGAGCCAGGGTTCAGATGTTGACTCGATATTATGTAATTGTTAAGCAGAGTGGTGAAGCGGAAGCGTGCTGGGCCCATAACCCAGAGGTCGATGGTTCGAAACCATCCTCTGCTAGCAGGATTACCTAATATAGCATCAATCAATCAATGAAATGAATTGCAATTGATTTTTTAGTCTAGCCTCAATAGATAGCATGAAGTGTTCTCCTCAAATTATTAGAGATAAATAGCAAGCATTTTAAATCAAATATCCGTTACGAAGATGATTGAGCGTGGGATTGGTAGCGAGACTGGGGTTGATTGAAAAATTAAGAACGAGTATACCTACCTCATTCTTTTTGTCTGTCCTTGCTAGTGCTTGGTTGGTCGTTCATTTCTTTGGTCTAATCTCATGTTGTAAATACGCGTGTGCCCCAGTGTTCTAATGGATAAAGCACCTACCTCCTAAACCTGGATTTGTGGGTTCATGTCCCGTATGGGTTTCTTTAAAGCAGAGTGGCGCAGCGGAAGCGTGCTGGGCCCATAACCTAGAGGTCGATGGATTGAAACCATCCTCTGCTATAATCCGAACTATTCAATGATTCAGTCTTAAAATGAATAGCATTTTAAATCAGAATCAAGAATCCTGTGCTGCAGTACGTGTGGACTACCCAACACGTATTGCCCACATCAGACGCCGTGATGGCAATTTAAAGAAGTTTACCATAAAAAATAACAATGTGCATTGAGCCAGGGTTTAGATGTTGCATCTATATTTTGTAACTGTTAAGCAGAGTGGCGCAGCGGAAGCGTGCTGGACCGATAACCCAGAGGTCGATGTATCGAAACCATCCTCTGCTATAATCAGACCGTTTCAGTCGTAAAATGAATAGCATTCAGAATCAAGAATCCTGTGCTGCAGTACATGTGCACTACCCCACACGTATTGCCCACTTCGGAAGCTGTGATGGCAATTTAAAGATGTTTCCCATAAAAGATAACAATGCGCAAAGAGCCAGGGTTCAGATGTTGACTCGATATTGTGTAATTGTTAAGCAGAGTGGCGCAGCGGAAGCGTGCTGGGCCGATAACCCAGAGGTCGATGGGTCGAAACCATCCTCTGCTAGCAGGATTACCAATTATAGCATCAATCAATCAATGAAAAGAATTGCAATTAAAATTTTAGTCTAGCCTCAATAGATAGCATGAAGTGTTCTACTCACAATATTAGAGATAAATAGCAAGCATTTTAAAACAAATATCGGTTACGAAGATGATTGAGCGTGGGATTGGTAGCGAGACTGGGGTTGATTGAAAAATTAAGAACGAGTATACCTACCTTATTCTTTTGTATTTCAGTCCTTGCTAGTGCTTGGTTGGTCGTTCATTTCTTTGGTCTCATCTCATGTTGTAAATACGCGTGTGCCCCAGTGTTCTAATGGATAAAGCACCTACCTCCTAAACCTGGATTTGTGGGTTTGTGTCCCGTCTGGTATTATTTGAAGCCGAGTGGCGCAGCGGAAGCGTGCTGGGCCCATAACCCATAACCCAGAGGTCGATGGATCGAAACCATCCTCTGCTATAATCAGACCGTTTCTAATTTTCAGTCGTAAAATGAATAGCATTCAGAATCAAGAATGCTGTGCTGCAGTATGTGTGGACTACCCCACATGTATTGCCCACTTCAGAAGCTGTGATGGTAATGTAAAGTTGTTTAACACGAATGATAACAATGCGCAAAGAGCCAGGGTTCAGATGTTGACTCGATATTGTGTAGTTGTTAAGCAGAGTGGCGCAGCGGAAGCGTGCTGGGCCCATAACCCAGAGGTCGATGGATCGAAACCATCCTCTGCTAGCAGGATTACCTAATATAGCATCAATCAATGAAATGAATTGCAATTAAATTTTGAGTCTAGCCTCAATAGATAGCATGAAGTGTTCTACTCACAATATTAGAGATAAATAGCAAGCATTTTAAAACAAATATCCGTTACGAAGATGATTGAGCGTGGGATTGGTTGCGAGACTGGGGTTGATTGAAAAATTAAGAACGAGTATACCTACCTTATTCTTTTGTATTTCAGTCCTTGCTAGTGCTTGGTTGGTCGTTCATTTCTTTGGTCTAATCTCATGTTGTAAATACGCGTGTGCCCCAGTGTTCTAATGGATAAAGCACCTACCTCCTAAACCTGGATTTGTGGGTTCGTGTCCCGTTCGGGATTTTTTAAAGCAGAGTGGCGCAGCGGAAGCGTGCTGGGCCCATTACCCAGAGGTCGATAGATCGAAACCAACCTCTGCTATAATCAGACCGTTTCGGTCGTAAACTGAATAGCATTCAGAATTAAGAATCCTGTGCTGCAGTACGTGTGGACTACCCAACACGTATTGCCCACATCAGACGCCGTGATGGCAATTTAAAGATGTTTACCATAAAAAATAACAATGTGCATTGAGCCAGGGTTTAGATGTTGCATCTATATTTTGTAAATGTAAAGCAGAGTGGCGCAGCGGAAGCGTGCTGGGCCCATAACCCAGAGGTCGATGGATCGAAACCATCCTCTGCTATAATCAGACCGTTTCAAAGTCTCAGTCGTAAAATGAATAGCATTCAGAATCAAGAATCCTGTGCTGCAGTACGTGTGGACTACCCCACACGTATTGCCCACTTCAGAAGCTGTGATGGCAATTTAAAGATGTTTACCACAAAAGATAACAGTGCGCAAAGAGCCAGGGTTCAGATGTTGACTCGATATTGTGTAATTGTTAAGCAGAGTGGCGCAGCGGAAGCGTGCTGGGCCCATAAACCATAACCCAGAGGTCGATGGATCGAAACCATCCTCTGCTATAATCAGACCGTTTCTAATTTTCAGTCGTAAAATGAATAGCATTCAGAATCAAGAATCCATTGCTGCAGTATGTGTGGACTACCCCACATGTATTGCCCACTTCAGAAGCTGTGATGGTAATGTAAAGTTGTTTAACACGAATGATAACAATGCGCAAAGAGCCAGGGTTCAGATGTTGACTCGATATTGTGTAGTTGTTAAGCAGAGTGGCGCAGCGGAAGCGTGCTGGGCCCATAACCCAGAGGTCGATGGATCGAAACCATCCTCTGCTAGCAGGATTACCTAATATAGCATCAATCAATCAATGAAATGATTTGCAATTAAATTTTGAGTCTAGCCTCAATAGATAGCATGAAGTGTTCTACTCACAATATTAGAGATAAATAGCAAGCATTTTAAAACAAATATCCGTTACGAAGATGATTGAGCGTGGGATTGGTTGCGAGACTGGGGTTGATTGAAAAATTAAGAACGAGTATACCTACCTTATTCTTTTGTATTTCAGTCCTTGCTAGTGCTTGGTTGGTCGTTCATTTCTTTGGTCTAATCTCATGTTGTAAATACGCGTGTGCCCCAGTGTTCTAATGGATAAAGCACCTACCTCCTAAACCTGGATTTGTGGGTTCGTGTCCCGTTCGGGATTTTTTGAAGCAGAGTGGCGCAGCGGAAGCGTGCTGGGCCCATTACCCAGAGGTCGATAGATCGAAACCATCCTCTGCTATAATCAGACCGTTTCGGTCGTAAACTGAATAGCATTCAGAATTAAGAATCCTGTGCTGCAGTACGTGTGGACTACCCAACACGTATTGCCCACATCAGACGCCGTGATGGCAATTTAAAGATGTTTACCATAAAAAATAACAATGTGCATTGAGCCAGGGTTTAGATGTTGCATCTATATTTTGGAAATGTAAAGCAGAGTGGCGCAGCGGAAGCGTGCTGGGCCCATAACCCAGTGGTCGATGGATCGAAACCATCCTCTGCTATAATCAGACCGTTTCAAAGTCTCAGTCGTAAAATGAATAGCATTCAGAATCAAGAATCCTGTGCTGCAGTACGTGTGGACTACCCCACACGTATTGCCCACTTCAGAAGCTGCGATGGCAATTAAAAGATGTTTACCACAAAAGATAACAATGCGCAAAGAGCCAGGGTTCAGATGTTGACTCGATATTGTGTAATTGTTAAGCAGAGTGGTGAAGCGGAAGCGTGCTGGGCCCATAACCCAGAGGTCGATGGATAGAAACCATCCTCTGCTAGCAGGATTACCAAATATAGCATCAATCAATCAATGAAAAGAATTGCAATTAAAATTTTAGTCTAGCCTCAATAGATAGCATGAAGTGTTCTACTCACAATATTAGAGATAAATAGCAAGCATTTTAAAACAAATATCAGTTACGAAGATGATTGAGCGTGGGATTGGTAGCGAGACTGGGGTTGATTGAAAAATTAAGAACGAGTATACCTACCTTATTCTTTTGTATTTCAGTCCTTGCTAGTGCTTGGTTGGTCGTTCATTTCTTTGGTCTAATCTCATGTTGTAAATACGCATGTGCCCCAGTGTTCTAATGGATAAAGCACCTACCTCCTAAACCTGGATTTGTGGGTTTGTGTCCCGTCTGGTATTATTTGAAGCAGAGTGGCGCAGCGGAAGCGTGCTGGGCCCATAACCCAGAGGTCGATGGATCGAAACCATCCTCTGCTATAATCAGACCGTTTCTAATTTTCAGTCGTAAAATGAATAGCATTCAGAATCAAGAATCCTGTGCTGCAGTATGTGTGGACTACCCCACATGTATTGCCCACTTCAGAAGCTGTGATGGTAATGTAAAGTTGTTAAACACGAAAGATAACAATGCGCAAAGAGCCAGGGTTCAGATGTTGACTCGATATTGTGTAGCTGTTAAGCAGAGTGGCGCAGCGGAAGCGTGCTGGGCCCATAACCCAGAGGTCGATGGATCGAAACCATCCTCTGCTGGCAGGATTACCTAATATAGTATCAATCAATGAAATGAATTGTAATTTAATTTTGAGTCTAGCCTCAATAGATAGCATGAAGTGTTCTACTCACAATATTAGAGATAAATAGCAAGCATTTTAAAACAAATATCCGTTACGAAGATGATTGAGCGTGGGATTGGTTGCGAGACTGGGGTTGATTGAAAAATTAAGAACGAGTATACCTACCTTATTCTTTTGTATTTCAGTCCTTGCTAGTGCTTGGTTGGTCTTTCATTTCTTTGGTCTAATCTCATGTTGTAAATACGCGTGTGCCCCAGTGTTCTAATGGATAAAGCACCTACCTCCTAAACCTGGATTTGTGGGTTCGTGTCCCGTTCAGGATTTTTTGAAGCAGAGTGGCGCAGCGGAAGCGTACTGGGCCCATTACCCAGAGGTCGATAGATCGAAACCATCCTCTGCTATAATCAGACCGTTTCGGTCGTAAACTGAATAGCATTCAGAATTAAGAATCCTGTGCTGCAGTACGTGTGGACTACCCAACACGTATTGCCCACATCAGACGCCGTGATGGCAATTTAAAGATGTTTACCATAAAAAATAACAATGTGCATTGAGCCAGGGTTTAGATGTTGCATCTATATTTTGTAAATGTAAAGCAGAGTGGTGCAGCGGAAGCGTGCTGGGCCCAGAGGTCGATGGATCGAAACTATCCTCTGCTATAATCAGACCGTTTCAAAGTCTCAGTCGTAAAATGAATAGCGTTCAGAATCAAGAATCCTGTGCTGCAGTACGTGTGGACTACCCCACACGTATTGCCCACTTCAGAAGCTGTGATGGCAATTTAATGATGTTTACCACAAAAGATAACAATGCGCAAAGAGCCAGGGTTCAGATGTTGACTCGATATTGTGTAATTGTTAAGCAGAGTGGTGAAGCGGAAGCGTGCTGGGCCCATAACCAAGAGGTCGATGGATCGAAACCATCCTCTGCTAGCAGGGTTACCAAATATAGCATCAGTCCATCAATGAAAAGAATTGCAATTAAAATTTTAGTCTGGCCTCAATAGATAGCATGAAGTGTTCTACTCACAATATTAGAGATAAATAGCAAGCATTTTAAAACAAATATCAGTTACGAAGATGATTGAGCGTGGGATTGGTAGCGAGACTGGGGTTGATTGAAAAATTAAGAACGAGTATACCTACCTTATTCTTTTGTATTTCAGTCCTTGCTAGTGCTTGGTTGGTCGTTCATTTCTTTGGTCTAATCTCATGTTGTAAATACGCGTGTGCCCCAGTGTTCTAATGGATAAAGCACCTACCTCCTAAACCTGGATTTGTGGGTTTGTGTCCCGTCTGGTATTATTTGAAGCAGAGTGGCGCAGCGGAAGCGTGCTGGGCCCATAACCCAGAGGTCGATGGATCGTAACCATCCTCTGCTATAATCAGACCGTTTCTAATTTTCAGTCGTAAAATGAATAGCATTCAGAATCAAGAATCCTGTGCTGCAGTATGTGTGGACTACCCCACATGTATTGCCCACTTCAGAAGCTGTGATGGTAATGTAAAGTTGTTTAACACGAAAGATAACAATGCGCAAAGAGCCAGGGTTCAGATGTTGACTCGATATTGTGTAGTTGTTAAGCAGAGTGGTGCAGCGGAAGCGTGCTGGGCCCATAACCCAGAGGTCGATGGATTGAAACCATCCTCTGCTAGCAGGATTACCTAATATAGCATCAATCAATCAATGAAATGAATTGTAATTCAATTTTGAGTCTAGCCTCAATAGATAGCATGAAGTGTTCTACTCACAATATTAGAGATAAATAGCAAGCATTTTAAAACAAATATCCGTTACGAAGATGATTGAGCGTCGGATTGGTAGCGAGACTGGGGTTGATTGAAAAATTAAGAACGAGTATACCTACCTTATTCTTTTGTATTTCAGTCCTTGCTAGTGCTTGGTTGGTCGTTCATTTCTTTGGTCTAATCTCATGTTGTAAATACGCGTGTGCCCCAGTGTTCTAATGGATAAAGCACCTACCTCCTAAACCTGGATTTGTGGGTTCGTGTCCCGTATGGGATTATTTGAAGCAGAGTGGCGCAGCGGAAGCGTGCTGGGCCCATAACCCAGAGGTCGATAGATCGAAACCATCCGCTGCTATAATCCGACCGTTTCAGTCGTAAAATGAATAGCATTCAGAATCAAGAATCCTGTGCTGCAGTACGTGTGGACTGCAACACGTATTGCCCACATCAGACGCTGTGATGGCAATTTAAAGATGTTTACCATAACAATGTGCATTGAGCCAGGGTTTAGATGTTGCATCTATATTTTGTAACTGTAAAGCAGAGTGGCAGAGTGGCGCAGCGGAAGCGTGCTAGGCCCATAACCCAGAGGTCGATGGATCGAAACCATCCTCTGCTATAATCAGACTGTTTCAAAGTCTCAGTCGTAAAATGAATAGCATTCAGAATCAAGAATCCTGTGCTGCAGTACGTGTGGACTACCCCACACGTATTGCCCACTTCAGAAGCTGTGATCGCAATTTAAAGATGTTTACCACAAAAGATAACAATGCGCAAAGAGCCAGGGTTCAGATGTTGACTCAATATTGTGTATTTGTTAAGCAGAGTGGCGCAGCGGAAGCGTGCTTGGCCCATAACCCAGAGGTCGATGGATAGAAACCATCCTCTGCTAGCATGATTACCTAATATAGCATCAATCAATCAATGAAATGAACTGCAATTGATTTTTTAGTCTAGCCTCAATAGATAGCATGAAGTGTTCTACTCACAATATTAGAGATAAATAGCAAGCATTTTAAAACAAATATCCGTTACGAAGATGATTGAGCGTCGGATTGGTAGCGAGACTGGGGTTGATTGAAAAATTAAGAACGAGTATACCTACCTTATTCTTTTGTATTTCAGTCCTTGCTAGTGCTTGGTTGGTCGTTCATTTCTTTGGTCTAATCTCATGTTGTAAATACGCGTGTGCCCCAGTGTTCTAATGGATAAAGCACCTACCTCCTAAACCTGGATTTGTGGGTTCGTGTCCCGTATTGGATTATTTGAAGCAGAGTGGCGCAGCGGAAGCGTGCTGGGCCCATAACCCAGAGGTCGATAGATCGAAACCATCCGCTGCTATAATCCGACCGTTTCAGTCGTAAAATGAATAGCATTCAGAATCAAGACTCCTGTGCTGCAGTACGTGTGGACTACCCAACACGTATTGCCCACATCAGACGCCGTGATGGCAATTTAAAGATGTTTCCCATAAAAAATAACAATGTGCATTGAGCCAGGGTTTAGATGTTGCATCTATATTTAGTAACAGTAAAGCAGAGTGGCGCAGCGGAAGCGTGCTGGGCCCATAACCCAGAGGTCGATGGATCGAAACCATCCTCTGCTATAATTTGACCGTTTCAAAGTCTCAGTCGTAAAATGAATAGCATTCAGAATCAAGAATCCTGTGCTGCAGTACGTGTGGACTACCCCACACGTATTGCCCACTTCAGAAGCTGTGATGGCAATTTAAAGATGTTTATCACAAAAGATAACAATGCGCAAAGAGCCAGGGTTCAGATGTTGACTCAATATTATGTATTTGTTAAGCAGAGTGGTGCAGCGGAAGCGTGCTGGGCCCATAATCCAGAGGTTTATGGATCGAAACCATCCTCCGCTAGCAGAATTACCTAATATAGCATCAATCAATCAATGAAAATAATTGCAATTCAAATTTTTGTCTAGTGCTACGAGAGTGGCGTGTGTGTGCGCGAGAATGTCTGTGTGTGTGTGTGTGTGTGTGAGTGACGTCAGCGAATGAGTCGACGAATGAGTGAACGAGCGATTGAGCGTGTGTCAGTCTAGGAGGAATGAAACGAGTCCGGTTGTGTTTTCCGAGTTACGTGTACTGTTATAAATAACTGAATAAAGTACCAAACGCCGAGAATCCGTGCCCGTGTCTTTCGACCTATAAACAGACCCACTGCCGGTTATAGTGTAGGGTGTTACCCCCGAAAGGACATCGGCCCTGGAGGGAATGTCTCCCCTGTGCTCCCGGACTACGGTCTGAGAGCCAAGAAGCAGGAAAGGTGTAACATTGGCGACCACGAAGGGACCCTCTCACGCAAACGGAAACGCAGTCGTGAGCAAAGAATGAACGGTGAAATAAACCGGAGAAGTTAGAAGAGACAAAAGAATAAGCGGGAAGCATTGTTTACCTGATTCAGCTAAGCTAAAATGGCGGACGCTAACCGTCGTAGCCCGTGCAATCTCGGCTACTCAAAGTCCAACCCGTTCGTAACGATAAACGACGGTGATGTGGAAGAAACCATAGACAATATGAGTGAAGGAAATACAAGTTATTATGGACTTTCTAACGTGTTCCACCGTGAAGTGGAGCCTATTAGAATGAAGCATGCGGCGGCACCATGTGAGCTCATTCAACCCAAGTTCTCAAGCTGGAACCCCTTCATTAATTCCGAAGAGGACAGCTACCGTTTTCAATGTGGTGCGGCCAACAGACCAAGTGACTTTATTCCACAACCTGCTGCTATTGCAACACCACTTTCAAATCCCTTTTCTTCGGACCAGGGGAGTTACATCCACAGCACCCCCAAGATCGGTTGCCCCCCAGCCCCCACATGCCTGTGCACCTGCCCTTCTTCATCAAAGGATATTAACTATGGACATTCGCCGCAGCCAGGGCACAGTCAGACTATGAAGTTAAAGAGCTCTTTTCGCAAAGGTGAGCAACCAAAGTCACATCAGCCCTCCTCCGAGAGTGAGGATGACTATGATCATCGAGAAAGAGTCCCCACTTTGAGGCCCGGACAGTATGATGGCACCACACCCTGGACAGAGTTCCTGCACAGGTTTGAGAGTTGTGCTAAAGCTAACTACTGGTCCGCAAAGACAATGGCTGTCCAGTTGAAGTTCTGCATGGTAGGTGCAGCCGGGCCATCATCCACAGAAATCCCCGGTCCACCCAGTGGGACTACGTCCGCCTGGTGGAGGAGATAGAAACTGCATACGGCCCTTCCTCGCAGCATGCAGCTGCAGTAGCTATCGAGCTGAGACAGCGTGTCCACAAACCGGGTGAGGCTCTCCATGTTTTGCGAGATGACATCTACGGGAGAGTGTCAGTAGCCTACAGCAGCAGGGCTGATGCTGAACAGGACGCCATAGGAGTTGAAGTCTTTACTAATGCTCTAGGGGATGCAGAAATTGTACAAAAGCTTTTAGAGCAGCGCCCACAAACATTAGCCCAAGCCTTTGACATTGCCCATCGCTATGAAACCACGAAGCGAGCAGCATCATATGTCGCCGGTCTCATGCACTCAGGAGCCCGTGACATAGCTGAGCGCAGGCCCCGTGCTATGGTGATCAGAGAGGGAACCGACGAAGAGGAATTAAAGACAGCTACAGCGCCCCCATCAGCCATCTTTAAACCTGCGTCTTCCAGCCACAGTCACACACCATATAGAGGTAAAAGCACCAGAGACATTAAATGGGATGAGATTCGGTGTCACAACTGTTCAGGCTTGGGTCACATGAAGAGAAATTGCCCCTCACCAAGAAATGCAACTAGGGCTCTAACTTCAACCATGTCCCCTCAAAGCTCAAGGTCAGCTGTGCTTCACCTTAAGGCCCAGGGACAAGAAATGAACATTCACATGATTGTGTACGAGCTAGAAGTGTGCGCTGTTTTGGACAGTGGGGCTCGGAAAAGTGTTTTTCCTCTGTGTCATTACAACGCCATTCATCCAGATGTCAGGCCTCCACTTCAGTCCTCCATCGTAGAGACTCTGATCGGTGTTGGGCCTGGTGACATACCCATGCTCGGCGAAGCTCACATCCCTGTCCAGATCAACAACCGTCAGGTGAGCGTCCTCTTCCTGGTTGCTGATATAGCTGGTGACGAAGCCCTGCTGGGCCATCCATTCCTGAGCCAGGCCCAGGCACGTCTTGATTTTGGGAATCAACGGATTGTGCTGTTTGGAGAAGAGGTGCCGTATTTCGATTCCAAAAACAAACCAAAGGCGCACTCAGTGAGAGTGGCCCGGACGGTGGTGCTGGAGGCTGGGCAGGAGTTTGTGGTAAGAGGCAACATCCACCTTAAAGATCCAGTTGAAGGGGGATTGATGCTGAGCCCCACCAAAGGCTTTGTTGAAAAACACAGACTGTTAGTGGCCCGAGTTTTAGTGGAAGTTCAGCCCCATATGACCATGCCCCTCCGCATCTTCAATCCAGGCAACAGTGCCGTAACCATTAAAAAGGGGGCCATCGTGGGACTCCTCCAGCCGGTAGAGGTTCTGCAGCCTGCAAACGTGGTTGCCCACAACCAGCCTGAACAGACTGTCAGCAGCCGCCCTCCGGTCCCCCAGCACCTACAGGAGCTCTATGCCCAGAGCTCTACTGAGCTTAACCAAGAGGAGCAGCAGCGGCTAGCTCAGCTGCTGTGCACCTATGAGAATGTGTTCTCCACAGGACCCACTGACCTCGGCAGGACCAGCCTGGTTCAGCATGACATCGTAACCATGCCAAGCCTCCCAGTCAAGCAACCACCACGCCGGATGGCATTGGAGAAACAACAGGATGCTGACCAACAGATACAACAGAGCCTGGGGGCGGGGCTGGCCCGCCGCAGCAACAGCAGTTGGGCATCTCCCATAGTGATGGTAAAGAAAAAAGATGGAACGTACCGCCTCTGCATTGACTATAGAGGCCTGAATGACTGCACGATCAAAGATGCATATCCTCTGCCCCGCATCCAGGACACGCTGGACACCCTCTCTGACGCCAAGTGGTTCAGCACCCTTGACCTCGCGGCCGGCTACTGGCAAGTCGAACTGACCCCAAGAGCACGCAAAGCAGCAGCATTCTGCACCAAAAGTGGACTGTTTGAATGGAATGTCATGCCATTTGGACTGTGTAATGCCCCGGCGACATTCCAGCGCTTGATAGATCGGGTGCTGGCCGGCATGCAGTGGGAGACCTGCCTAGTGTACCTGGATGACATCATCGTTTTGGGCAGCGACGTTCCGCAGATGCTACAGCGGCTGGGCCAGGTTTTCAGTCGTCTCGACCAGGCCAAACTGAAGCTAAAACCATCTAAGTGCTGCCTCTTCCGCCGCCAAGTAGCCTACCTGGGTCACATCGTTTCAGAGAGCGGTGTGGCCACTGACCCCAACAAAGTCCAGAAAGTGCAGGACTGGCCAACACCGACATCAATCCAAGATGTCCGTCGCTTTGTGGGCCTTGCATCTTACTATCGGCGGTTCGTTAAAGACTTTGCTTCCATTGCAGAACCTCTCCATGCCCTGACCAAGAAACATGCCCAGTTTCGCTGGTCTGAGGAATGCCAGGCGGCATTTAATGAACTTAAAGGCTTGCTAACGACCGCGCCAATCCTGGGCTACCCACTCGACCAAGGCAACATGATACTAGACACAGACGCCAGTGACGTCGGTATCGGCGCTGTTCTCTCGCAGGTTCAGCAGGGTGTGGAACGTGTGCTAGCCTATGGAAGCCGCAAGCTGTCCACAACTGAACAGAATTACTGTACCACACGGCGAGAACTGCTAGCCGTGGTCGACTTCACGTCACACTTTCGCCAGTATCTCCTTGGGCGGCGCTTCACGGTGCGCACCGATCACAACAGCCTTCGGTGGCTAACAAGGATGAAGGAGCCTGAGGGACAGCTCGCCAGGTGGCTCGAGAGACTTGGCGAATACAACTTCGAGATCATCCATCGCCCTGGCCAGCTTCACGGCAACGCAGACAGCCTCTCCCGGAGACCCTGCCGTCAGTCCTGTCCTTGTAAGCTCCCCAGCCCATCTCCTCCTCAGTTGAACATCAGTCACCAGGCTGTGCAGTGCAATTTGGACTCTGACATCAACCAGGCGATGCTGAGTCCAGTGGGGGTAGAGAGACACCCAGCTTCCGCAGAAGCAAGTCTAGTGGGGGTAGACAAGGCCCTGCCAGCTGACTCTAACAACTTAAAGTCCCCCGAGAAAATATACCTGACTAAGTCAAAAGAAAATGAACTGTTTGCTGGTTGGTCCCTGGAGGAGCTGCGACAAGCCCAGGAAGACGACGCAGACATTGCACCCATCATAACCTGGTTGGAAACCAGCGGAGAGCGTCCTGCATGGGTAACAGTCTCACCATGCAGCCCAGCCACAAAGACCTATTGGAGCCAGTGGAAACGCCTCTACATCAGAGACGGAGTGCTAGTTAGACGCTTCTACTGCCTGGACGATACCCAATTCTATCCACAAGTAGTGCTGCCCCGCACCTTCCGGCCAGACATCATGAGACAGATGCATGAGGGACAAGTTGGCGGACATTTTGGTGTAGAGCGCACGGTAGCTCGGCTGCAAACCCGATACTTCTGGTACAGAATGAGGGAGGACGTCGCCCTGTGGTGTAACACCTGCACCAGCTGCGCATCAAAAGCCAGGCCACGGAAGACACCGCAAGCCCCCATGGGCACTGTTCGAGTCGGAGCGCCTATGGAGCGCATCGCTTTAGATATTATGGGGCCACTGAATGAGACTGAACGCCACAACAGATATGTGCTGGTAATACAGGACTATTTTACAAAATGGGTCGAAGCTTTTCCCCTACCTAACGAACAAGCTGTAACTGTGGCTGAAGTGCTCGCCTCCGAGTGGGTGTGTCGCTATGGAGCCCCGCAGACACTGCACAGCGACCAAGGCCGGAACTTCGAGTCTGAGGTGTTCCAGGAAATGTGCAAGCTGTTCGGGATCGACAAAACACACACCACACCTTTCCGTCCTCAGTCCGATGGGCAAGTTGAAAGGTTCAATGCCACTCTGCAAAAGATCCTGGCCACGACAGCCGAGCGTTGCCACTGGGATTGGGACCTCATGATTCCCTACGCTGTCATGGCCTACAGAGCAACAAAGCACAGTTCAACTGGTTTCACCCCGAACTACATGATGTTTGGCCGGGAAGTGAGTGAGCCAGTAGACCTTGTATCCGGCCTGCCGCCGGACCCTGAACCAGCTCCCTCAGCCCCTGAGTATGTCCAGCACCTTCGAGAGCGACTGGAGCTGGCTCACCAAATCACCAGAGATGCTCTCGGAGAGTCTGTGGAACGTGCAAAGAGACAATATGACAAGAACTGTTGCCGCACACATTACAACGTTGGTGATGCTGTGTGGTACCTCATCAAAGGAACAAAAAAATTCAAGAACAGAGTGAGGAAGTTCCTCCCATCTTACGAAGGGCCATTCTTCGTTCTGGGTCAGTTGGACGACCTGGTTTATCGAATCCAGAAAGGGCCAAAGACTAAAGTAAAGGTGGTTCACCACGATCAGCTAAAGCCTTATCGCTGCCGGGACCCACTGGACAATACTTGGGCCCTGGAGCAAGCCCAGAGCTGGACACCAATGGAGGTGTCACCCCCAGACGACGTAGATCCTGCTGACACTCTACTGGGTCTGCCCCAGCTCTTCTCCAACACTGATGACAGCTCCAGCTTTCCCTCATCAGATCCAGCTGTGGACATCCCTGTAGCTGCTGCTTCTCACCTTGACTCCTCCGTTCCTGTGGAGTTAAAGGACAGTGGGGGTGGTGCGGCGGTGCAGCACCCTCAGAGCCCTCGTTCTCAAAGGCCCCAGCGCAGGCGTAGACCACCGACTCAGTTTGGTGAGTGGGTGGCTCACTGAGCGCCCGGCTCATTGAGCGCCCGTGTTCATGGGCAGTTCCAGGACTTTAAGGGCAATGTTTACAATGTTTAAAAACAATAATAAGCTGCTTATGTTTTGTATTTCTCTTGGTAAAGAATATATAATATATATATAAAAATAAAAATAAAAAAAATAAATAAAAGAGAACTTAAAGGTAAAAATAAAATATATATATATATATATATATATGTTTGATACAAAGTCAACTGTTATAGGCTCTTCCAGCTAATTGTTATTTTCTATACTTAAAAAAAAAAAAAAAAAAACTTGACGTAATGCTTGTTGAATGCACTATGGGGTAAACTGCATTTGGTTCTGCAGGTTTGCATTTTTCTGTTAATATTTTGAGTAATTACAGAGAACTACTATTATCCTTAAAATGCTAATTATATCTTCTACTCGTAGTCTGAACGATGGGTATTGTAATGACTTTTCAGAATTTGTTCTGCTCAACTGTAATATGTGCACTAAACGCAACACACTGTTCAATTCTTGCCTTTGCACTACAAGCTACACTTTATCGTCATTCCTCTTAAATCGACGCCTACTAGTTATACTGCACCCTTTGAACTAGATTGAATGTGTATGGGGGCTGTATATCTGGAGTGAAAAATCTGTTTTGATTGTCATCCAGAGTGGGGGTAGTGTTACGAGAGTGGCGTATGTGTGTGCGAGAGAATGTCTGTGTGTGTGTGTGTGTGAGTGACGTCAGCGAATGAGTCGACGAACGAGTGAACGAGCGATTGAGCGTGTGTCAGTCTAGGAGGAATGAAACGAGTCCGGTTGTGTTTTCCGAGTTACGTGTACTGTTATAAATAACTGAATAAAGTACCAAACGCCGAGAATCCGTGCCCGTGTCTTCCGACCTATAAACAGACCCACTGCCGGTTATAGTGAAGGGTGTTACCCCCGAAAGGACATCGGCCCTGGAGGGAACGTCTCCCCTGTGCTCCCGGACTACGGTCTGAGAGCCAAGGAACAGGAAAGGTGTAACACTAGCCTCAATAGATAGCATGAAGTGTTCTACTCACAATATAAGAGATAAATAGCAAGCATTTTAAAACAAATATCAGTTACGAAGATGATTGAGCGTGGGATTGGTAGCGAGACTGGGGTTGATTGAAAAATTAAGAACGAGTATACCTACCTTATTCTTTTGTGTTTCAGTCCTTGCTAGTCCTTGGTTGGTCGTTCATTTCTTTGGTCTAATCTCATGTTGTAAATACGCGTGTGCCCCAGTGTTCTAATGGATAAAGCACCTACCTCCTAAACCTGGATTTGTTGGTTTGTGTCCCGTCTAGGATGATTTGATTTGAAGCAGAGTGGCGCAGCGGAAGAGTGCTGGGCCCATAACCCAGAGGTCGATGGATCGAAACCATCCTCTGCTATAATCAGAACTATTCAATGATTCAGTCTTAAAATGAATAGCATTTAAAATCAGAATCAAGAATCCTGTGCTGCAGTACGTGTGGACTGCAACACGTATTGCCCACATCAGTCGCTGTGATGGCAATTTAAAGATGTTGACCATAAAAAATAACAATGTGCATTGAGCCAGGGTTTAGATGTTGCATCTATAATTTGTAACTGAAAAGCAGAGTGGCGCAGTGGAAGCGTGCTGGGCCCATAACCCAGAGGTCGATGGATCGAAACCATCCTCCGCTATAATCAGACCCTTTCAAAGTCTCAGTTGTAATATGTATAGCATTCAGAATCAAGAATCCTGTGCTGCAGTACGTGTGGACTACCCCACACGTATGGCCCACTTCAGAAGCTGTGAGGGCAACTTAAAGATTTTTACCACAAAAGATAACAATGCGCAAAGAGCCAGGGTTCAGATGTTGACTCGATATTGTGTATTTGTTAAGCAGAGTGGTGAAGCGGAAGTGTGCTGGGCCCATAACCCAGAGGTCGTTGGATCGAAACCATCCTCTGCTAGCAGGATTACCTAATTTAGCATCAATCAATCAATGAAATGAATTGCAATTGATTTTTTAGTCTAGCCTCAATAGATAGCATGAAGTGTTCTTCTCACAATATCAGAGATAAATAGCAAGCATTTTAAATCAAATATCCGTTACGAAGATGATTGAGCGTGGGATTGGTAGCGAGACTGGGGTTGATTGAAAAATTAAGAACGAGTATACCTACCTTATTCTTTTGTATTTCAGTCCTTGCTAGTCCTTGGTTGGTCGTTCATTTCTTTGGTCTAATCTCATGTTGTAAATACGCGTGTGCCCCAGTGTTCTAATGGATAAAGCACCTACCTCCTAAACCTGGATTTGTGGGTTTGTGTCCCGTCTCGTATTTTTTGAAGCAGAGTGGCGCAGCGGAAGCGTGCTGGGCCCATAACCCAGAGGTCGATGGATCGAAACCATCCTCTGCTATAATCAGACCGTTTCAAAGTCTCAGTTGTAAAATGTATAGCATTCAGAATCAAGAATCCTGTGCTGCAGTACGTGTGGAATACCCCACACGTATTGCCCACTTCAGAAGCTGTGATGGTAATGTAAAGATGTTTACCACGAAAGATAACAATGCGCAAAGAGCCAGCGTTCAGATGTTGACTCGATATTGTGTAGTTGTTAAGCAGAGTGGCGCAGCGGAAGCGTGCTGGGCCCATAACCCAGAGGTCGATGGATCGAAACCATCCTCTGCTAGCAGGATTACCTATTATAGCATCAATCAATCAATGAAATGAATTGCAATTAAATTTTTAGTCTAGCCTCAATAGATAGCATGAAGTGTTCTACTCACAATATTAGAGATAAATAGCAAGCATTTTAAAACAAATATCCGTTACGAAGATGATTGAGCGTGGGATTGGTAGCGAGACTGGGGTTGATTGAAAAATTAAGAACGAGTATACCTACCTTATTCTTTTGTATTTCAGTCCTTGCTAGTGCTTGGTTGGTCGTTCATTTCTTTGGTCTAATCTCATGTTGTAAATACGCGTGTGCCCCAGTGTTCTAATGGATAAAGCACCTACCTCCTAAACCTGGATTTGTGGGTTCGTGTCCCGTATAGGGTTATTTGAAGCAGAGTGGCGCAGCGGAAGCGTGCTGGGCCCATAACCCAGAGGTCGATAGATCGAAACCATCCTCTGCTATAATCAGACAGTTTCAGTCGTAAACTGAATAGCATTCAGAATTAAGAATCCTGTGCTGCAGTACGTGTGGACATCCCAACACGTATTGCCCACATCAGATGCCGTGATGGCAATTTAAAGATGTTTACCATAAAAAATAACAACGTGCATTGAGCCAGGGTTTAGATGTTGCATCTATAATTTGTAACTGAAAAGCAGAGTGGCGCAGCGGAAGCGTGCTGGGCCCATAACCCAGAGGTCGATGGATCGAAACCATCCTCTGCTATAATCAGACCGTTACAAAGTCTCAGTTGTAAAATGTATAGCATTCAGAATCAAGAATCCTGTGCTGCAGTACGTGTGGAATACCCCACACGTATTGCCCACATCAGAAGCTGTGATGGTAATGTAAAGATGTTTACCACGAAAGATGACAATGCGCAAAGAGCCAGCGTTCAGATGTTGACTCGATATTGTGTAGTTGTTAAGCAGAGTGGCGCAGCGGAAGCGTGCTGGGGCCATAACCCAGAGGTCGATGGATCGAAACCATCCTCTGCTAGCAGGATTACCTATTATAGCATCAATCAATCAATGAAATGAATTGCAATTAAATTTTTAGTCTAGCCTCAATAGATAGCATGAAGTGTTCTACTCACAATATTAGAGATAAATAGCAAGCATTTTAAAACAAATATCCGTTACGAAGATGATTGAGCGTGGGATTGGTAGCGAGACTGGGGTTGATTGAAAAATTAAGAACGAGTATACCTACCTTATTCTTTTGTATTTCAGTCCTTGCTAGTGCTTGGTTGGTCGTTCATTTCTTTGGTCTAATCTCATGTTGTAAATACGCGTGTGCCCCAGTGTTCTAATGGATAAAGCACCTACCTCCTAAACCTGGATTTGTGGGTTCGTGTCCCGTATAGGGTTATTTGAAGCAGAGTGGCGCAGCGGAAGCGTGCTGGGCCCATAACCCAGAGGTCGATAGATCGAAACCATCCTCTGCTATAATCAGACAGTTTCAGTCGTAAACTGAATAGCATTCAGAATTAAGAATCCTGTGCTGCAGTACGTGTGGACATCCCAACACGTATTGCCCACATCAGATGCCGTGATGGCAATTTAAAGATGTTTACCATAAAAAATAACAACGTGCATTGAGCCAGGGTTTAGATGTTGCATCTATAATTTGTAACTGAAAAGCAGAGTGGCGCAGCGGAAGCGTGCTGGGCCCATAACCCAGAGGTCGATGAATCGAAACCATCCTCTGCTATAATCAGACCGTTTCAAAGTCTCAGTTGTTAAATGTATAGCATTCAGAATCAAGAATCCTGTGCTGCAGTACGTGTGGAATACCCCACACGTATTGCCCACTTCAGAAGCTGTGATGGCAATTTAAAGATGTTTGCCACAAAAGATAACAATGCGCAAAGAGCCAGGGTTCAGATGTTGACTCGATATTGTGTAATTGTTAAGCAGAGTGGTGAAGCGGAAGCGTGCTGGGCCCATAACCCAGGGGTTGATGGATCGAAACCATCCTCTGCTAGCATGATTACCTAATATAGCATCAATCAATCAATCAATGAAATGAATTGCAATTGATTTTTTAGTCTAGCCTCAATAGATAGCATGAAGTGTTCTCCTCACAATATTAGAGATAAATAGCAAGCATTTTAAATCAAATATCCGTTACGAAGATGATTGAGCGCGGGATTGGTAGCGAGACTGGGGTTGATTGAAAAATTAAGAATGAGTATACCTACCTTATTCTTTTGTATTTCAGTCCTTGCTAGTGCTTGGTTGGTCGTTCATTTCTTTGGTCTAATCTCATGTTGTAAATACGCGTGTGCCCCAGTGTTCTAATGGATAAAGCACCTACCTCCTAAACCTGGATTTGTGGGTTCGTGTCCCGTATGGGATTATTTGAAGCAGAGTGGCGCAGCGGAAGCGTGCTGGGCCCATAACCCAGAGGTCGATAGATCGAAACCATCCTCTGCTATAATCAGACCGTTTCAGTCGTAAAATGAATAGCATTCAGAATCAAGAATCCTGTGCTGCAGTACGTGTGGACTACCCAACACGTGTTGCCCACATCAGACGCCGTGATGGCAATTTAAAGATGTTTACCATAAAAAATAACAATGTGCATTGAGCCAGGGTTTAGATGTTGCATCTATATTTTGTAACTGAAAAGCAGAGTGGCGCAGCGGAAGCGTGCTGGGCCCATAACCCAGAGGTCGATGGGGCGAAACCATCCTCTGCTATAATCAGACCGTTTCAAAGTCTCAGTCGTAAAATGAATAGCATTCAGAATCAAGAATCCTGTGCTGCAGTACGTGTGGACATCCCAACACGTATTGCCCACATCAGATGCCGTGATGGCAATTTAAAGATGTTTACCATAAAAAATAACAACGTGCATTGAGCCAGGGTTTAGATGTTGCATCTATAATTTGTAACTGAAAAGCAGAGTGGCGCAGCGGAAGCGTGCTGGGCCCATAACCCAGAGGTCGATGGATCGAAACCATCCTCTGCTATAATCAGACTGTTTCAAAGTCTCAGTTGTAAAATGTATAGCATTCAGAATCAAGAATCCTGTGCTGCAGTACGTGTGGAATACCCCACACGTATTGCCCACATCAGAAGCTGTGATGGTAATGTAAAGATGTTTACCACGAAAGATAACAATGCGCAAAGAGCAAGCGTTCAGATGTTGACTCGATATTGTGTAATTGTTAAGCAGAGTGGTGAAGCGGAAGCGTGCTGGGCCCATAACCCAGGGGTTGATGGATCGAAACCATCCTCTCCTAGCATGATTACCTAATATAGCATCAATCAATCAATGAAATGAATTGCAATTGATTTTTTAGTCTAGCCTCAATAGATAGCATGAAGTGTTCTCCTCACAATATTAGAGATAAATAGCAAGCATTTTAAATCAAATATCCGTTACGAAGATGATTGAGCGCGGGATTGGTAGCGAGACTGGGGTTGATTGAAAAATTAAGAATGAGTATACCTACCTTATTCTTTTGTATTTCAGTCCTTGCTAGTGCTTGGTTGGTCGTTCATTTCTTTGGTCTAATCTCATGTTGTAAATACGCGTGTGCCCCAGTGTTCTAATGGATAAAGCACCTACCTCCTAAACCTGGATTTGTGGGTTCGTGTCCCGTATGGGATTATTTGAAGCAGAGTGGCGCAGCGGAAGCGTGCTGGGCCCATAACCCAGAGGTCGATAGATCGAAACCATCCTCTGCTATAATCAGACCGTTTCAGTCGTAAAATGAATAGCATTCAGAATCAAGAATCCTGTGCTGCAGTACGTGTGGACTACCCAACACGTATTGCCCACATCAGACGCCGTGATGGCAATTTAAAGATGTTTACCATAAAAAATAACAATGTGCATTGAGCCAGGGTTTAGATGTTGCATCTATATTTTGTAACTGAAAAGCAGAGTGGCGCAGCGGAAGCGTGCTGGGCCCATAACCCAGAGGTCGATGGGTCGAAACCATCCTCTGCTATAATCAGACCGTTTCACAGTCTCAGTCGTAAAATGAATAGCATTCAGAATCAAGAATCCTGTGCTGCAGTACGTGTGGACTAACCCACACGTATTGCCCACTTCAGAAGCTGTGATGGCAATTTAAAGATGTTTACCACAAAAGATAACAATGCGCAAAGAGCCAGGGTTCAGATGTTGACTCGATATTGTGTAGTTGTTAAGCAGAGTGGCGCAGCGGAAGCGTGCTGGGCCCATAACCCAGAGGTCGATGGATCGAAACCATCCTCTGCTAGCAGGATTACCTAATATAGCATGAATCAATCAATGAAATGAATTGCAATTAAATTTTTAGTCTAGCCTCAATAGATAGCATGAAGTGTTCTACTCACAATATTAGAGATAAATAGCAAGCATTTTAAAACAAATATCCGTTACGAAGATGATTGAGCGTGGGATTGGTAGCGAGACTGGGGTTGATTGAAAAATTAAGAACGAGTATACCTACCTTATTCTTTTGTATTTCAGTCCTTGCTAGTGCTTGGTTGGTCGTTCATTTCTTTGGTCTAATCTCATGTTGTAAATACGCGTGTGCCCCAGTGTTCTAATGGATAAAGCACCTACCTCCTAAACCTGGATTTGTGGGTTCGTGTCCCGTATGGGATTATTTGAAGCAGAGTGGCGCAGCGGAAGCGTGCTGTGCCCATAACCCAGAGGTCGATAGATCGAAACCATCCTCTGCTATAATCCGACCGTTTCAGTCGTAAAATGAATAGCATTCAGAATCAAGAATCCTGTGCTGCAGTACGTGTGGACTACCCAACACATATTGCCCACATCAGACGCCGTGATGGCAATTTAAAGATGTTTACCATAAAAAATAACAATGTGCATTGAGCCAGGGTTTAGATGTTGCATCTATATTTTGTAACAGTAAAGCAGAGTGGCGCAACGGAAGCGTGCTGGCGCCATAACCCAGAGGTCGATGGATCGAAACCATCCTCTGCTATAATCAGAACTATTCAATGATTCAGTCTTAAAATGAATAGCATTTAAAATCAGAATCAAGAATCCTGTGCTGCAGTACGTGTGGACTGCAACACGTATTGCCCACATCAGACGCTGTGATGGCAATTTAAAGATGTTTACCATAAAAAATAACAATGTGCATTAAGCCAGGGTTTAGATGTTGCATCTATATTTTGTAACAGAAAAGCAGAGTGGCGCAGCGGAAGCGTGCTGGGCCCATAACCCAGAGGTCGATGGATCGAAACCATCCTCTGCTATAATCAGACCGTTTCAAAGTCTCAGTCATAAAATGTATAGCATTCAGAATCAAGAATTCTGTGCTGCAGTACGTGTGGACTACCCCACACGTAGTGCCCACTTCAGAAGCAGTGATGGCAACTTAAAGATTTTTACCACATAAGATAACAATGCGCAAAGAGCCAGGGTTCAGATGTTGACTCGATATTGTGTATTTGTTAAGCAGAGTGGTGAAGCGGAAGCGTGCTGGGCCCATAACCCAGAGGTCGATGGATCGAAACCATCCTCTGCTAGCAGGAATACCTAAAATTGCATCAATCAATCAATAAAATGAATTGCACTTACATTTTTAGTCTAGCCTCAATAGATAGCATGAAGTGTTCTACTCACAATATTAGAGATACATAACGATCATTTTAAAACAAATATCCGTTACGAAGATGATTGAGCGTGGGATTGGTAGCGAGACTGAGGTGGATTGAAAAATAAAGAACGAGTATACCTATTCCTTATTCTTATGTATTTCAGACCTCGCTAGTGCTTGGTTGGTCGTTCATTTCTTTGGTCTTGTCTCATATTGTAAAAACACATGTGCCCCAGTGGCCTAATGGATAAGGCACTGGCCTCCTAAGCCAGGGATTGTGGGTTCGTGTCCCGTCTGGGGTGATTTGAAGTAGAGTGGCTCCGCCGAGGAGTGCTGGGCCCATAACCCAGAGGTCGATGGTTCGAAACCATCCTCTGCTATAATCTGTCCGTTTCAAACTTTCTGTCGTAAAATGATCAGCATTCTGAATCAAGAATCCTGTGCTGCAGTACGGTTGGACTACCCCACACATATTGCCCACAACAGAAGCTGTGTTGGCAATTTAAAGATGTTTACCACAAATGATAACAATGCGCAAAGAGCCAGGATTCAGATGTTGACTCTAGATTTTGTAATTGTTAAGAAGAGTGGTGCAAATTTTTATAGACGGTTCATTCGGGGCTACAGTCAGGTCGCGGCACCTCTCACAGCGCTGACCTCTACCAAGAGCCCATTCTCGTGGACGCCTGAGGCAGAGACCGCATTCCGGGGTCTCAAGAGACGCTTCGTTTCCGCTCCCATCCTCGTCCAGCCCGATCCCGCCCTTCAGTTCGTGGTGGAGGCTGACGCTTCGGACACTGGAGTGGGCGCGGTCCTCTCCCAGCCCCTTCCTCCGACCACAAGCTCCACCCCTGTGCCTTTTTCTCCCGCCGGTTGTCCCCGCCGGAGAGGAATTATGATGTCGGCAACCGCAAGCTCTTGGCCATCAAGCTCGCATTGGAAGAGTGGCGGCATTGGCTGGAGGGCGCGGCCCTTCCTTTTATTGTCTGGACCGACCACCGCAACCTGGCATACATTCAGTCGGCCAGGAGACTGAATTCGCGACAGGCTAGGTGGGCCTTATTCTTCGGGCGATTTGATTTTTCGTTAGCCTACCGCCCCGCTTCCCAGAACGGCAAGCCGGATGCCTTGTCCCGCCTGTACTCCCCTGAGGACCCGAGTACTGAGCCCACAACCATCCTGCCTCCCGCTTGTCGGATCGCCATGCTCACCTGGGAGGTTGAGTCCGCGGTGCGCCTGGCACAAGGGCAGCAGCCGGACCCTGATTCCGGTCCCCCGAATCGGTTGTTCGTTCCGGACACTGTACGGTGCAGAGTGCTGCTCTGGGGCCATTCCTCCAAGCTCACCTGTCACCCTGGAATCACACGCACCCTGGATTTCATCCGCCGGCGGTTCTGGTGGCCTTCCATGGATGCGGACGTCCGTGCGTTCGTTGCGGCGTGCGCTACCTGCGCCCGGAATAAGACCTCGACCCGTCCCCGCTCCGGTCTGCTTCGGCCTCTGCCCATTCCTAACCGACCGTGGTCACACATCGCCCTGGACATGCACCGGCCTGCCCACGTCCGGTGGCAACACCACCATCCACACGGTGATCGATCGGTTCTCCAAAGCCGCACACTTCGTCGCTCTTCCCAAGCTCCCCTCCTCGAGTGAGACGGCGGATCTCCTGGTCAGGCACGTGTTTCGCCTCCATGGCATCCCTGCGGACATCGTTTCCGACAGGTGCCCCCAGTTCACCTCTCAGATGTGGCGTGCGTTCTGTGCGGCTTTAGGGGCCACGCCTGTCCTCCGGGTTCCACCCCCAGTACAATGGACAATCGGAGCGGGCCAACCAGGAGATGGAGGCCGCGCTCCGTTGTGTCTCCCACGCCAACCCCTCCTCCTGGACCTCTCAGCTTCCCTGGGTCGAGTATGCCCACAACACGCTGGTCAACGCATCCACCGGCTTGTCCCCGTTTATGGCCTCGCTGGGCTACCAACCGCCCTTGTTTCCCGAGTTGGAGGAGGAGATCTCTGTCCCGTCAGTCCAGGCTCATATGCGCAGGTGCCGGCGCACTTGGAAGCGCACACGCACCTCCCGCTCCCAACTGCAGGCCAATAGGCGCCGTCTGCCTGCCCCCCAGTACGCTCCCGGACAGTCGGTGTGGCTTCGGGCGAAGGATCTTCCCTTGAAGGGGATCACCCCTAAGATCTCTCCCCGGTTCATCAGCCCTTTCGAAGTGGAGTCTGTCATCAACCCCTGTGCCGTTCGTCTCCGACTCCCTCCATCTCTCCGTGTCCATCCGACCTTCCATGTCTCCCAACTCAAGCCTGTCTCCACCAGCCCGTTGTCTCCCCCCGCTCCGCCTCCACCTCCGCCCAGGGTCATCGACAACCATCTGGCGTGGACAGTCCGCCACCTCCTGGAGGTACATCGCCGCGGCCGGGGTCACCAGTATCTTGTCGACTGGGAGGGGTACGGGCCCGAGGAGCGCTCCTGGGTTCCCCGGAGGAGTATCCTGGATGCCTCGCTGGTTTGGGATTTCCATCGGGACCATCCGTCGGCTGTGGGTCGTCCGCCGAGAGGCATCCCTAGAGGGGGGGGTACTGTCACGTCGCGTCCTGCTACGCGGTCCAATGCCGCCATCTAGTGGCTATGGGACGCTGGTGGGCCTCCTTCTCCCGCACCTGGACGTAATTATCCATAATGATCGACCCTACTTACTCTCCGGTCGCCGAACCCCTGCCTGCCTGACTATCCGCCTGCCGTCGCCCCCTTGCTTGCCTGTTATGACTCTCCTTCTGGTTCCTGATCCCCGCCTGTCTGACTACCCCGCTGGTTCCTGATCCATGCTTGTCTGACTACCTGCTTGTTACCGGACCCCTACCTGCCCAACTACTCGCCTGTCTACGGAATAAAAACCCCTTTCCTTGATTCCGTCTCCGTCTCCCTGTGTCCAGCATTTGGGTCCCCTCGTCTGTTCTGTGACACTAAAGTGCAAGGCAGCGCTTTTGTTTAAGGAATGGATACATGCGTTTAAGGTATAGAAACAAAAACTTCAAGTTGTGTTACTTTGGTCTAAGCATGTGTCTATAGTGTTCAAGCAATTGAAAAAAACGAATAGACCATTTTCGATTTCTAGATGATGTGCATCTAGAAATGTGATATGTTTGGTATTGTAGGGACCTATTTTTGCATGATGGTGCAGTTACTTATGGCGGCACACAATGATATGTTTCTCCCGCGCTGCCCCGGAACGTGCATAATTTCCCTTTGGCCTTTTTCTAGCTGGCTGATAGGTGTTCAGTTTGGTCAGTAAGTGTTTTCAGGTGTGTATTTAAGTATTTTCAATTACCCAATATGTTTTGTATTTTGAATAGATGTTTTTTTCCCAATGGTACACTGAGATTTCATTTTTGAACTAAGTGTCTTATGTATGAATTAGTGTGTAGTGTGCAGGAGCAAGTGTATTGCAGAAAGGAGCAAGTTTGATGCACAATTATAACTAAAGTGCAAAGCAGCGCTTTGTTTAAGGTATGGTTACATGTGTTTAAGGTATAGTAACAAAAACTTCAAGTTGTGTTACTTTGATTTAAACATGTGTCTATAGTGTTCGAGCAATTGGCAAAAACTGCATTTTTGTTTTATTTCTGCTTGAACTGATTTTACTGCACTGTAAAGTACCCTACTGCAATGTACAGAATTGAGCATTCGATTTTTTGGTTGTTGTGAAAACGTGCCTTCTGTGGAACTGAATAAAAACAGTGAACATGAAAGAATGCAGTGTTTTAAATAAAGTAGACTAGTGTGTTGATGCTGATCTGAAAGTGTATTCATATGATGCAAGTGTGTATCATTTTGTCATCAGATAGACATTTTGTCAAAGGATTGTTAGGTTTCGATAGTAGAGATAAAATTGGATATAGATGTGAATGGTATTTTCCCAGTGTTGTGTCTTATTTGCTTCTGGTTGAGTTTTGACATGAGCTAATTTTTGCAAAATGTGTTCAGGCAACGGGCAAAAACTATAGTGTGGACACAATCCAGAATGAAGGAATTCAAAGTAGAATCACTCCCCCTCCCGTTGCTCCAGTCAGGGTCCACAAAGGGTCACTGTCTCTTTAAGAAACATGATTCTTCCCTGGGGGTCCTTCCCCTTCGCTCCCGGGTGTGACTGTTTCACAACAACTTCATGCCACAGTGGTTGGTCGCATTGCCTCTCACTCAAGAGATATCAGCTCTCATTGGCTGGAGGGGAAGCTTCCGGTGTTCATTCAAAGAAAGGGAAGTATTTGTGTTCAGAAGAAGTGAAGTCATTAACAGATACGGGGAGAGAGAGATAGAGAAGATAGGGCATACATATAAAGAGAAAGTAAATATTGGAGTGAGTGCTGTTCATCTGAGTGAAGTTTAGTCTGTAGAGCTGTAGCACCAATTGAGTCATCTTTAGTTAACTGAGGAGGAGGAGGGATATGCAGCGTGTGATGCCATGAGTCCTGTGCTGCTGTCTCTGGAGTAGACAGAGCAGCACAACAGAGGAGACCAGAACCAGGTCCTATTCTTCTGTTCTGACCGCTGTAAGTATGCTCTGCTGAAAGGGAACTCTTGTCTACTCTCGGACACTTCCCCCCGCTATCCTTGACCTTTCCCCCTGGACACCCCCCTTCCCCGGACACACAAACAGAGCTGTGTGTGTGTGTGTGTGTGTGTGTGTGTGTGTGTGTGTGTATCGGATGTTTTGTCAAAAGGTAGTAGTTATAGTGTGGCAGTTACCAAGAATTGGTGTTACACTAAATTAGTGCAACAGAAACTAAGGAGACAAGAAAGTAGCATCTCCTGTACTCATAGCAACCAGCAATTTTGCCTTTCAAAGTGCTGATCCACTTCCATCTCACTGGGAATTCCAGACAAGGTTCTCTGTGCTGTGTTTGACCGCTGTCTGTGTCTGACCCCACATTGGCCCATGGGACGAACCGTTCACCAATCAGAGTGCATTGTCTTGATGGCCATGATGACGAGCGAGAAGCATCAAGAGTTGGAGGTTCGTCTTGAGGACATGCTGTCGCGCATCGCCATGGAGACACTGGAGATTAAACAACTGGAGCAGCAGCTGACTGAAGGTGAGAACAACAACAGAGCACCAGCCGCATGAGGCTGACTGTATCACCTTCTTCATTTCACACATAAGATGTCCATTCATGTCAGCTGGTCTTGGTCTTGTTAATGCCGGTACACGCACGATCACATAGTCCATAAATCTGTCTGCAGAAGTCAGGTGTTCTAGTCTTGACTGAATTGTTTCTTCAATGTTGAGTCATTAACTCCCCCTTTGTCTGTCTGTGTCCCCAGGCCAGATCCTGGTGAATGAGGCTCTCCAGGTGGACTTGCAGGGAATCATCTCTGGGATTCAAGAATACATCGGGGGGCTCAGACAGCAGGCAAGAGGAGACATCCCATAATAGGATTGATAGAGACATGGGTAGATGGCTGAGCCTCTTTATACCTCATCATTGTCATCGCTACAACTGCATTCTCACAGCCTTCCTCAGAGGCTTTGTGACACGAGGCATAGCCACCCTGGGTATGCCTCGTGTCTTTACGTTAGTAGTGGCTTTCACCATGGCTTTATGTACACCACTCCAAACATTTGGTGACACATCGATGAGGCTAAACCACATAGCTGTGATTGGCTCTCTTTGGGTTATTTCTCGCTGGCGGTGAAAAGAAGGAGCAGAGACCCAGGGCTAGTTATAATATGTTATAATTATGCTTTGATTCAATCTTTAGTTTGAGCCTCATTGAAATCAACATATTGTTCAGGCCCTTAGAGTAGCGGGCCCTTCCATTGCAACAGGCCTATGTGTAAATGTGGTCTTGGTATTCTTTGTCTCTGGGATGTTGTCTTGGTAACCAGTAGGTCTCTAGGACATTGTCTCGGTAACCAATGTGTCTCTAAGGTGATGTCTGGGTAACCAGTGTGTCTATAGGCACTGCCTTGGTAACCGGTGTGTCGCTAAGGTGTTGTCTTGGTAACCAGTGTGTCACTAGGCACTGCCATCGTAACCACTGTGTCTCTAGGACGTTGTCTTGGTAACCAGTGTGTCTCTAGGATGTTGTCTTGCAGTTGTTATACATGACATTTTCTTAGTAACTAGTTTGTGTACATGATGTTGTGTTGGTGTGACTAGGTCTGTCAGGCCCAGGATGAGGCTCGCTGCTTGGGGATACAGAACCAGGCTCTGCAGCGCCAACTGGACGCTGTTAAGCTCCACTGCAGGCGGTTGGAGACAGAAGCCAGGACACACAGACAGGTGTGTGTGTGTGTGTGTTTTTGGGTGTGTATGTGTGTGTGTAGAATCCATCTAGTTGAGGTGATGTTAAAGATGTGTGTGTGTGTGTGTGTGTGTGTGTGTGTGTGTGTGTGTGTGTGTGTGTGTGTGTGTGTGTGTGTGTGTGTGTGTGTGTGTGTGTGTGTGTGTGTGTGTGTGTGTGTGTGTGTGTGTTTGTTTTTTCAGCAGTTTCAGGATGGTCTGGACCAGTTGTTACAGGCTCTGATCAGCGGACAGGATTGCTTCAGGTTCCACCACTCCACGATCTACATCACATAAACAATTGTCATGTGTACAACTCCTTCAGTACAAGGAATAAGATATAGGATTTGTATGTGATACTTAAGTGCATGCAGGGAGATCATAACAGAAAAGTCTTCTTAGGCCTGAAAACGGTCCACGTTGTTCCATTGCTATCTTTCTCCAGCTCCCATGGCCTGGAGGACCTGTTTAGTGACAGGCTGAGGCAGATGTACCAGGGCATCCAGCAATATGTAGCAGACCAGATCCGGAGGGCCCAGGAGCAGAGCCAGCACACCAAGGACCAACAGGTCCGAGACCAACACATCCAGGGCGAGAGGCTGCGGGCGGATTCACAGGGAGCGTGCGAGGCCCTACTCAACTCCCAGGCCCAGGTCCAGAATCTCCATCACATGATGGTCAGTGTGCACGGTCTCACAGATGTACGTTGGACCCAGAGCCGAATGGTACTGGGTTTGATTCCCAATGTCATCAGTCTACCTGTAGTCTGCCAAGATGTCCCCTAACACTTAATTGGTTCTTTGCATGAATCACATTTTCAAAAGCTGATAAAAGGAAAAGTAAATACAGTATACAGTGCTGTTATACTGTCTTGCTGATGCTGATGAAAACTGGCTTCATTGCCACTGTAATACCAGTTGAGACGAAACGGGTGTGGCTGCGTATTCCCAGGCAGAGGTGCTGTCCAGGAGAGAGAAGTGCAGCAAGTCCATGTCTGAGTCCCAACGACACACAGACCTGACGATAAGGTGGACAACACAACAGCTCCGGGCCCTCTCTGATACTTTAGAACAACTGGAACCACATCAGGTAAACACTCACTCACTCACTCACTCACTCACTCACTCACTCACTCACTCACTCACTCACTCACTCACTCACTCACTCACTCACTCACTCACTCACTCACTCACTCACTCACTCACTCACTCACTCACTCACTCACTCACTCACTCACTCACTCACTCCCTCCCTCCCTCCCTCCCTCCCTCCCTCCCTCCCTCCCTCCCTCCCTCCCTCCCTCCCTCCCTCCCTCCCTCCCTCCCTCCCTCCCTCCCTCCCTCCCTCCCTCACTCACTCACTCACTCACTCACTCACTCACTCACTCACTCACTCACTCACTCACTCACTCACTCACTCACTCACTCACTCACTCACTCACTCACTCACTCACTCACTCACTCACTCACTCACTCACTCACTCACTCACTCACTCACTCACTCACTCACTCACTCACTCACTCACTCACTCACTCACTCACTCACTCACTCACTCACTCACTCACTCACTCACTCACTCACTCACTCACTCACTCACTCACTCACTCACTCACTCACTCACTCACTCACTCACTCACTCACTCACTCACTCACTCACTCACTCACTCACTCACTCACTCACTCACTCACTCACTCACTCACTCACTCACTCACTCACTCACTCACTCACTCACTCACTCACTCACTCACTCACTCACTCACTCACTCACTCACTCACTCACTCACTCACTCACTCACTCACTCACTCACTCACTCACTCACTCACTCACTCACTCACTCACTCCCTCCCTCCCTCCCTCCCTCCCTCCCTCCCTCCCTCCCTCCCTCCCTCCCTCCCTCCCTCCCTCCCTCCCTCCCTCCCTCCCTCCCTCCCTCCCTCCCTCCCTCACTCCCTCCCTCCCTCCCTCCCTCCCTCCCTCCCTCCCTCCCTCCCTCCCTCACTCACTCACTCACTCACTCACTCACTCACTCACTCACTCACTCACTCACTCACTCACTCACTCACTCACTCACTCACTCACTCACTCACTCACTCACTCACTCACTCACTCACTCACTCACTCACTCACTCACTCACTCACTCACTCACTCACTCACTCACTCACTCACTCACTCACTCACTCACTCACTCACTCACTCACTCACTCACTCACTCACTCACTCACTCACTCACTCACTCACTCACTCACTCACTCACTCACTCACTCACTCACTCACTCACTCACTCACTCACTCACTCACTCACTCACTCCCTCCCTCACTCACTCACTCACTCACTCACTCACTCACTCACTCACTCACTCACTCACTCACTCACTCACTCACTCACTCACTCACTCACTCACTCACTCACTCACTCACTCCCTCCCTCCCTCCCTCACTCACTCACTCACTCCCTCCCTCCCTCCCTCCCTCCCTCCCTCCCTCCCTCCCTCCCTCCCTCACTCACTCACTCACTCACTCACTCACTCACTCACTCACTCACTCACTCACTCACTCACTCACTCACTCACTCCCTCCCTCCCTCCCTCCCTCCCTCCCTCCCTCCCTCCCTCCCTCCCTCACTCACTCACTCACTCACTCACTCACTCACTCACTCATTTACTCACTCACTCACTCACACATTTCTGACGGAGCCAAAGGCTCCAACGGAGAGCACGGATCCAGAATGCATTGCGCGTCTGTCCCCATTCAAAGTCAATGGGGATCATTCAACGGACGGATCAGAGGGCACGAGGACAATATACGCAAAGCAGGAACTCACACGTTCATACATAATGGGTGTACTGAAGAAAGTACCGGAGCCTATAAAGGACTGTATAATTTACCAAAGGGATGTAATCTGACTCTTGTAATCTATAACCAAATAATATCTAAACCTGTGTACATATTTAGCTAAGAGTGAGAGGAGACCAAAGCTACGTTTAACAATTTAATACAGACAATAAACTACCCTAGATATACACATTAAACACATTGACATATAAACACTTCAATACACACTCACACTCTACCTCCCCAATGCTGTACCCTCCCTTTAACCCAATCACACAGCACACACACACGCAGACAGTCCGACCTGAGGTCCCTCGGTGGGCCTAACGAATGTCCTCGTGCTCGTAGTGCGGCGCCGCTGGGTCGTTGGTGCACTTGGAGTGGGGGAGGGGAGAGGGGGTGAGTTGAAACTGCCGGATACAAAAGGGGGGCGTTGGAGAGGGGGGACACCTCCCTTGTAGTTGGGGTGAAGATCGGCGGTGCTGCCTGGTAGGGGGCTTGAACCCGCCTCACGAACCTCGTCTGGATCGAGGGAGACCAGCCTCTTCCTGGGTCCCTCTGGCGACTAGGCCGCGAGCACGTGCTCCTGGATAGCTTAGCTCTTCGCTTAGCTCTCCGCTAGCTCTTCTCCACGAGAAACGCTAGCGGGCGAACGGACGGCGAACGCACCTCTGTCTGCCGATACACCGTGCTGCCGACAGCACGAAACACCACGAATATTCTAATTCGCTATATTTTAGCTTTACGTCCGCACCGTGCGGTTTCCAACTGCTGGTTACGATACAACGAACCCTTCCCACGTGGCCGACTACGCGAGACTGATAATTGACTGCGCGAGTGACCGTATCACCCGTGGACTAAATCACTCCGCGCAGATGGGTCTCATTACGAACAATACACAACATGCCCGAACTGACGTAATAAAAGGGCAAACAAAGAAATGAGTAATACAATACCCCATTAACATAAAATCAATTAGTACACAACAGATAAAATGCACATTTAATCCCTGCAAGTATGAACTTATATGCAATTAAAGGGACGACAATATTAACATATGCAAACCTTCAGAACAATGGGTATGAAATAAAATGCTCCTAATGTCAATATTCCCTGTCTCTCTGTCCTCTCAGGAGCCTCCGGACTCTGGTTTGGGGCTGCACTACCTCAGTTCACCTGAAGGGGGGCGCTCTGACATAAAGGTGCCACCACGTTTGGACCACTACAGTGTAGATGACAACCCTACAGACACTGGTACACAAACATACCCACACTCACACGCCAACACCCAAACCCACACACACACACACACACACACACTCTCAATGTGTCCCTGCCCCTATTCCCCTCTCTGCACTGAAGATGCAGGGAAAGGCGGAGCTACAGGCCTCCCTGCTGGGATAGCAGACAGCCAGGAGCCCCTCTGTGGTTGTTCCCCTTCTCCAGCCTGTAATCTTCCAGAGCACACAGACCTGGTAAGGGTGGTGGACCCTTTGCTCCAAGGTTAATTTGCTAATGTTGTGAAGTGAGGCACAGGACATTACGCATGCACAATGTCACTCACACATAGCACAGAGCTATTGCATTGGATTAACTGTTATTCATAACCAAAACATTGGATTAATACACTCCCCTTTTTTGTACTTATTTGTCTTTTGCCTCGACAGATTGACAGATTAGAGGAGCAGAGGAAGAGGTTGGAAGAGGAGAGGAAGATGATCCATCTGGGCAGGAAACCGCTCAGGTCAACAAGTCAACAAAACTGGTCTCACTCACTCACGCACACACACACACATGCCGCCACATAGCAATGTTTACATATCCATTATCTTACAAAACATGCTTGAAATTGTTTGTGTGTGTATGTTCAGGTGTGTGTGTCTGTGTGAGGAGGTGCAGTGTGTGGAACACACTCTGTTAAAAAGGAGAGCAGAACTTAGACAGGCAGATCGACGCCTGATGGATGCACAAAGCTGTCTACACAATACCAGACACAAGGTACACACACATTATGCCAGACAAAAGGTACACACACAAACACACACACACTATACCAGACATAAGGTACACACACACACACACACACACACACACACACACACACACACACACACACACACATATACACACACACACTATACCAAACACAAGATACACACACACACACACTATACCAGACACAAGGTACACACACATTATGCCAGACAAAAGGTACACACACAAACACACACACACTATACCAGACACAAGGTACACACCCACACACACACACACACACACACACACACACACACACACACACACACACACACACACACACACACACACACAATACAAGACAGAATGTAAACACACAGACCAGTATTTCTGTGTTTATATATAACTATGCCTTACGGTCACAGGCCAGATGTGTGCAGAGGCAGCTGGTGTTGTCTCAGTCAGAGCTGGAGGGGCTGAAACACAGACTGGACGAGAGCGCTACCTGTCTCCTGCAGACCAAACAGCAGCTCTGGTGAGCATCCATCAAACACAAGTCAGCTCATCCAGGGAATTGAGTTGTTATGAGTGAAGATATATGATCCTAGGGGCTGCAGCAGTTCCAAGAATGAAATTCGTGTTACCTTTTAAAATTGAGATGTTTTTCAATTAACTTGAAAATGTACTTGAGTTGTAATGTAATCAAAAAAGTATGATATTTTGAGGAAATTGACAGTGAGAAAAATAATATATGGGATAGATAACAAGGGATTTTAATAACTGGTGTGTCAGTTAGTAAAAGTAGAAAATCTGTTGTTTTCTGGGACTAGTAATTTGAGGAATCCTAGAACATGGGACACATCTCATTTTGAATATAAATGTCCTGAAGATGACTTGGAAATGTGAATAGGTATCAATCAAGGTTTGGTGTATATATATATATATTATTTATTATTATTATTATTTATTTATTTTTTCATACTTTGAATCACAGCCCAAATAAGGAAATGTAAATTGACTTCCTGTTGTGTGTCCAGGCAGACCGAGGCGGAGCTTCAGCAGGTGAAAGGGAGGAGGAGTAGGGGAAAGAGACGATGAAGAACGGAGACACAGGTGCGACTCACGCACACAGCTCACGTCCAGTTTTTCTGGTTTTAAAACGCAGAACCTTTTGAAACCGACCTTTGGTTATCAACCTTTTCTTTGCTCATATTAAAATATACAACCAGGAATCTTGATGTGAGGTAAAGCCTCTGCAAACCAATGCTGTAGCGCCTCAGGGTTACCAATATGGTAAATGGACTACATTTATATAGCGCTTTTCTAACCAGTCGCGACTCAAGGCACTTTACATTATTGATAGTCTCGCAAAGCCAGACCAAACTACAGCAAGTAGAATGGTCTGGAACCATGCTTTTTAGAGCCGTCTATCCGGGGGGAAACTGGGCTGGCCTGTATATATTTCTTTAAACCAATCACAATCGTCTAGGGCGGGGCTAACCCCTGGAAGCAGCAGTGGTGTCCATGCAAAATAGTGCCGGGGGGGAAATTATTTTGATGGAACGTCTTCACGTTCAGAGGCTTTCAGAGAGATGCCTCAATCCCAACCGCAAACGCCACAAAAAACTATTAAAGATGTATGTCGCCTATGTGAAGATCCTTTTATAGATAAAAAGAACAAACATTGTTTATTTATTTCTCACAATGATGTCAAGACACCATACACTTTGGCACTTGAGGAGCTCACGGGACCTATCAAAACGACAGACGTTTTAACATTTATATGTTAAAACGGCAAGAACATCTTTCTTCCTCAGCAAATGCTGTAAGCAAATCTTTTGAAGTTCTTTGCAATTTTCGACGGAAAGAGCCAAACATGCTAGCTTTACAGCGCCGTCAAAGTCCTCGCCATACTGCTTAATGTCCGAGTTTGAGGGGGAGCACAATACGGGAAAGCCAGCAACAGGGAAGGGAGGTGTAGCGGTGGAATCCGACGCTGAACTATAGACGCTCTGTCCATTTTCGCTCAGCCAGACTACATTATTGACAACATACATCCATTCATGCACACACCGACGGTGGTGTCAACCATGCAAGGTGACAGCCAGCTCGTCGGGAGCAGTTAGGGTTAGATGCCTTGCTCAGGGACACCTCAAAACTCAGCTAGGAGGAGCCCGGGATCGAACTAGCAGCCTTCCGGTTACCAGCCAACCTGCTCTACCTCCTGAGCCACATGCCACGCCTTTGCACACAGCCGGGTGTTTCTATGTAGACAGTATGATAAGTGCATCACACGTTCATCCCCCGACCACTGGACTACCTTGCAGCTGAGGAATGGAATGTGTTGCTGGACTGGACAAAGGGTTTTCTATGTATATATGACAATGACAATCAAGAAGTGACTCTGAATAGAAAGTCATCGTTGGGGTGAAAATGAGTGCAAACCGGACTGCTCTGAACTCAATGAAACATAGGCGGAAGGGTCCGGATGGTGGTGGTCACACAACTACATCATTGTCGGCGTAGTTTCAACTCAGTATCCACCTCTGACTGCCTTTCAGGATACATTACTCACTCACATGAATGTTCGCCTTCTTTACGTAAACCGGCCACTCATTTAACCATGTTACTGTAAACACCTATTGTTTTTCTATGGAGGACCGTCTATGTAACAGTACAACTTGCCCCATGTAAACCAACACTGAGGGCTAAGTTTATTGCAATTATTTTACTTCAAATAAAACACTATTGAATTAATGTGGGCGTGTTTATATTTTGATTTGAATGTTTAGCTCTAGGAAGCTACAGAATGGGTCAGCTACTGCTGACCCATTCTGTATGCAACATGTCGTGTGTGTGTGTGTGTGTGTGTGTGTGTGTGTGTGTGTGTGTGTGTGTGTGTGTGTGTGTGTGTGTGTGTGTGTGTGTGTGTGTGTGTGTGTGTGTGTGTGTGTGTGTGTGTGTTAGGGCTGAGTAAAAATATCTATTCATCAATGCACTGTAATTTATTTGTTCTCGATTCAATTTTGAATCAGAAATTGTTTGAAATCGATTATTTCCATTAAAAAAAACTAAAATAAAAAAAAGAAGCATACTCAGGCACTTTTACATTTGTCCATGTTATGATCATTACTTTTATGCCGCAAATTTAGCTCAGGAACAATACTATACAATGTTGTATTCAAATACTATACAATTTTGTATTCCCTTTTTGCTAATTAAAGCACAATGAAATGGTTTATTCATTTTGAAATGGTTAATTCTAAATAATATTTAGGTATTTTTGTCATCTGCACGTATTCGATATCGAAGCAATTGGATCAATATCAAATCGAAATCTAATCGAATCAAGACCTATAGAATCGGAATTGAATTGTGAGGTACCTGGCAATACCCAGCCCTTGTGTGTTTGTGTGTGTGTGTGTGTGTGTGTCCTGAAAAAGAACAAGGCTAATCCACACCAACATCAATGAAAACAATCCCAAACCCAGAATACAAAAATTTTACTTTAATTGGTTCAGTTTGGTGATGTCAATGGGAAAGCTGTGACATCACCAGTTACAGGAAATGACGTCCCTCATGTCCAGAGAAGAGCCATGCAGATCAGAGTGGGCCACTGTCACCTTTCTGTCGCCATGGTGACCGTCTCTAGGCAACGCAGCACAGCAGCACTGGCACAGCTACTGTCTACCAGCAGAAGGAGTGACTGAAGGAAGACGCACAGACATCACAATGATTTATCAGATCATATGCTTTACCCAGTCACTTCCCAACTAGAGCCCACACACACAAGGCAGTTAAAATGTGAGCATAGATTGTAAGGCTTTATGGTTCGATTTTACATTGTGTGTGTGTGTGTCTGTGTGTGATTATGTCCCCTACCTTGACCCTGCCATGTGAACAGTGGTTCAGTAGAGTCAAACAACGAGCCGTCTGATTGTTTAGCTTCTCCTTGACGGATGCAGAAATGAGGCTTTCAGATGACAAGTCGACCAGCAGCCGCAACAAACACTGCAGGAACACGCCCACACGGCGCTGGTCTATCCTGGAGTGACAGACAGAGGAGGGGGAGATTAAAGAGAGACTATGTTCACATAGTCATGCTTTGTTGGAGCATGTTTTTCAAAACAAGGAGGTTCTCAGTATAAAAACAAAGCTCTATTTGAAGCAAGTCTCCCAAAAAGCAAGTGCTTCCTCTGGCTCCTGGCTCTCTCAAGACGTCTGAATACAATCAAATTACACCTGCTCCACAGTCTCGCAACATGTGCTGCGTTCACAGCCCCAGCCCCGGAAAAGAGGTTATAAAACTGGGAGTGAGTGAGTGTAGTGTAGTGTAGTGTAGTGTAGTGTAGTGTAGTGTAGTGTAGTGTAGTGTAGTGTAGTGTAGTGTAGTACCGGGGCCAGGCCACAGGGAGCAGTGTCTCCAGGGCCTCCAGGGCGCTGCTCCTGCTGCTCTCCTGCGGGGGGTCGCTCACCTCCAGGTAACTCAGCAGCACGCGCTCCAGCCGCTTCAGGTGTCTGCACGCACACACCCTCAGTCTGCACTCACACACACACACACACACCACAAACACACATACAGGAAGCCTAGTTACACTAATGATTATTTTCATAGTCGATCCATCTGATAATTGTTCCGAATTTATTCATTGATCATGCATGACATAAATTATAGAAAATCACAGGTTAACATGATGCAATGTGAAGTGGAATCAGAATATGCAGTTTAAATGGGTGTACATACGACAGACATCAGGACAGACTATAGACAGACAGACATCAGAACAGACCACTGACAGACACAGACATCAGGACAGACCATAGACAGAGAGACATCAGGACAGACCATAGACGGACGGACTTCAGGACAGACCGTCTGTCTGTCCTGAAGACATCAGACAGACAGACATCCGGACAGACCATGGACAGACAGACAGGTATCAGGACAGACCATAAACCGACCTGTGGATGTACTGTGGCAGCGCGGCGGCGTAGATGCGGCGCAACGCCAACTTGTGCTCCATCTCCATGTTGGTGAGGAGCAGACACACCACGTCGTCGTGGCGACAGGGCTTCCTGGGGACCTCCTGGGGGCCCGAGATAGAGGGAGGCTTCTCCAGGACGAGCAGCAGGTCCAAGAAGCAGGCCAGGACCAGCTGGGAGTAGGAGTGTGTGTTTACATCGCCACCTGGTGTGTGTGTGTGTGTGTGTGTGTGTGTGTGTGTGTGTGTGTGTGTGTGTGTGTGTGTGTGTGTGTGTGTGTGTGTGTGTGTGTGTGTGTGTGTGTGTGTGTGTGTGTGTGTCCATGCGTACCTGTATCTGCGGGCCGTTGGTTGTATACAGGTGTTTGTAGAGAGCCTGGTAGACCACCTCTGCTCTGTTGTATTGACGTAGCTCTGCTGCAGACTGCAGCAGACAAACACACAAGTTGAAGGTCAATCATTTATCATGTAGCGGCCAGCATTCACCAGTAAAAGCCAAGTAACTGTAACTTTGTTACTTCTAATTGCACTTTGTTATTTCTAATACTTTCCTGTATGATAAATAAAAAGAAAAAAAGACTTGCAAACACTGACTTATATAGATCACTGTCTGTGCTCAGTCTGCTGTCTATATGATTGTCCTACTGATGTCTGACGTGCCATGTCCCTGTTACATGTTATATGTGCTGCAGAACAGGAACCTGCTGGAAATCAGCTATTTTACTGAGACAGGCCCGTTTAAATTGTAACTTTGTTACTTTAATGTTTTCCTGTATAATAATTAAAAAGTGAAGATGTATCTTAACCAATCCCAGACGGGGAATTCAGGATGGCTCAACGAGACATTAAATACATTGCAGCATGCGTCATGTGTGTGTGTACCGTCTGTAGAACTATATGATGGAGACAACGGATTCCAAGAATGCAGTTCTCTGGCCTGTAGTGGTCCGACAGGAGGAGGGAGGGGGAGACGACACGGGGGAGGTGGTGGGAGAGAAAGGGGCGGCTCATCTGGTGACCAGAGACAAAACAGAAAAACACTTACTAGCACACACACACACACACACACACACACACACACACACACACACACACACACACACACACACACACACACACACACACACACACACACACACACACACACACACACACACACACACACATCCGTAACCCCATCAACTAATTACCACGGTCAACACACTCAACTACCCATAACACACTTGTCATGATCACATTAACTCCCACTTCGTTGTGTTGCCTAGTCTGAGTTTAAATAGTTAACTAGTTAACTTGGTTGTTAATTGGTTCTTACCATGCCATAATGCAATGTTTTACGAGGTCCGACTAACCTGAAGTAGAGCCCAGGAGAAGACCACTTTCACTGCTGCACACTGAGGCAACAGGTCCCTGGACACATAAACACACACACGCACACACACTCTCTTATTTTAGTGGTAGCTTTATTAATGCAACCGCCAAGACAGACCTATTCTGATATTCCATAATGTAATAGTGATCACCTTTAACTTTACATCGACACGTGTGATATGCAACAGTTTTTATTGTCTTTATATTATTTTGAAGTGTGTGTTGCAATGAAAGCAGGGAGTGTGGACGAATCCAGACATTTATGCGAAATGCTGACCAACGGAAAATACAACCCAAAACACAAAGTGAGGAAGACTGGATGTAAAAACGTCTGTCAGTGTTTAGAGGGGGAGGCACTCACTTTGTCAGGTTAGGCTGCAGGACATCCAGGAGCCCCCCGAACACAGCCCGGCCTCTCCCCCCTCCTGCAGACTCCTCCTCGTCCCCCATGAGGAAGTGAGGGATGTCCCTGAACCCCCCCGCCGCCACCAGGCTGCTCAGCAGGTGCCCGGCAGACTCCTTTGAGCGGGCGTCCGTCCATGGCTGTTCCTGGATCAACACACACACACACACACACACACACACACACACACACACACACACACACACACACACACACACACACACACACACACACACACACACACACACACACACACACACACACACGTCAATGATGAAGATATCCATCGGCTGTGCCCCACTATACGTCCATATTGACAAACAGTGTGTATACAGTCATATAAACACAGCGTTGCAGCTCTGCAACATTCTGCCTACCTGCAAGTGGGTCACAGCAAACACACAACTCAGTGGGGCCACAGCTGCTAAGAGGAGGGCCCCGGCCCCTCGACCGGTGGGTGGGGCCTCATCCTGGGTTGCCTCCCTCACGTCCTGCCCCCCGGCCAGCCCCAGGCACCCCAGCAGGCTGCAGAGGGCCGAGCAGACCAGCACGGCCCCGGCTGGGACGTCCCGGTAGAGGCTGTCGGGCAGGCCGCTGTCGGCCTCGCACGCGGGCAGAGCGGCACAGCGGGTGAGAGCCTGGACTACGCCCACGTAGGCCTCCGCCAGCGCCGCCCACCGGGCACACGCAGGCGCGTCATTGTTCTGATCGCTGTCATCAGGGGATGTCAGCCAATGGGAGTCAGCGATCTTGAATAACTGTTCCGCCTGGCAAATGGCAGATGCTTTCTCCGAGTCACAGTCGTCTCGTTGAGCGACTCCACTCAGATTGTCCTGCAGCTGGCGGAGCACCTCTGTGATTGCTGGAAAGGGCTGACTGTCGTCAGGGAGATGGAAGGGGCGGGCTGACGAGGATGAGACGCGCAGGCGACAGAGAAGCGATGACAGGTCCATGCTGAAATACACACACACACAGACATAGTCCAGATCATATGTATGGTTTCAAAAACTCAGAAACAAACACATACGAGTTACAAACTACAAAGCAGAAAAACAATATTCCTACAATCCCACACACACACACACACACACACACACACACACACACACACACACACACACACACACACACACACACACACACACACGCACACAATGGATGGGAAGCAGTCAGACATTTATCACAATAAAGATAAAGAGTATAATTATTATATATATATATATATATATATATATATATATATATATATATATATATATATATATATATATATATATATATGGCAGAATGTTGCAGAGCTGCGACGCTGTGTTTTTATGACTGTATACACACTGTTTGTATACATTACTTTTCTTCAGCAATCAGCTACAATCCGGTAACTATGTTTTCATCAGTACACTGGAAAAATCTCACAATAATAAGGACATTCATGAAGACATCTCGGCGGTCTGATTCAATAGTGTTCTTCAAGGCTGCTCGTTACGGAAGAAAAAAACAATTACAGTTTAATTACCTATTATCTTTTTACTTTCAATACAAATGTCGGCGTCATTTGTAGTGATAATTGTTAGGATGAAAAGACTCGCTCTACGCAGTTCATGGTGCTGCGCAACGCGGAGTTGAGTGCAGCGTCGGTCACATTACGGAGGCGTACGACGTTCGTCTCCATATGTGCCCCGTGAAATGTCCAAGTTAAAGGTTCCTACTCAGGTCCTTTAAATATGCAAATATGCCCATTAGTCTATTGATAAATGTATTGTTGTGATTTCCTAAGATTTTCCCAATTAAGAAAAAATATATATTTGGAAAGAGATGGCTAAACTCACCCATTGCCCCACCTATTGGAGCTGTATTTCTTCTTATTCTGTATTAATCAATGACATACAAATTATTTATTTAATGATGTGGATTGTTTGTGAAACACTAGTGTTTCACTGCCTGACAACATATTCTAGACAGGAAATGAAAAAGCAGATGCTACAGCATGCACACACTCATAGACACAATTATGCACACACTGTCAAACACTTAACACTCATACACACTAAAACATATAGACACAGACCAATGCAAACAGACAAACACACGCATGCTCACACACTAGTACACGCTACTTCATCTATCTGAGCTGTTTTATTGGTTAACAGCTGTGACGTCACCGCGAAGAGTGAAACGGTGAATGAAACACTGAATAAACAGGTTTAATAAACACTTTAACACACAGGAAGGACTGCAGGGATAATTGCGTACATCATCATAAAGCGTTATCTTAAAGTTGATAAACAGACAATAGGTCATACACTTTAATACAAGTTTTTTTTATGATCTAATAATGCCGACAGACTAGTAATACATGAGGGTTGATGATGTGAAGGTTACATTGGTTTTAATGAAGTGGTCCTGTTTTTACTCCGGGTGGGCAATTGCTAGTTCTGAGTATGAATGACACAGGGTCTTGGTGTGGACTCCATAAGGAGAGGAACAGGTAAATAATAAGTAGTGACAGGGTAATAATGCAAAGAAATCTACTGATATATACAACATCATCAATTTATTGAGGCATGACAATGTAACATAGATAATGCAAGAGAGTGAGACAGTAACGTGTGTGTGTGTGTGTGTGTGTGTGTGTGTGTGTGTGTGTGTGTGTGTGTGTGTGTGTGTGTGTGTGTGTGTGTGTGTGTGTGTGTGTGTGTGTGTGTGTGTGTGTGTGTGTGTGTGTGTGTGTGTGTGTGTGTGCGTGCGTGTGTGCGTGTGTGCGTGTGTGTGTGTGTGTGTTTGTGTGTGCGTGTGTGTGTGTGTTTGTGTGTGTGTGTGTGTGTGTGGTCACTCTTCTTCATCCCTCATTGGAAGATTTGGACTCCCCTCTGTGCTGTAACACACTCTGTCCATCGGACACTCCTGCTGCATTATACACTGGAACACACACAAACACACAAAAACAAACAAACACACACACACACACACACACACACACACACACAAACACACACGCACACACACACACACACACACACACACAAAAACACACGCACAAACAGTTCAAACATTTGGTCATCGACACATTGCCCGACCCCATGAATAGCCTGTTATCCTCTCATTTGTTGAATTTTAGTCAACCTGTGTTCCTTATCAGTTTAGTTCCCTAGTTCGGCCCCTCTTGGTCAGTTATGGTTGTTTCTGCGTTGCTAATCTTCCCTAGTATAAACCTGGTGCCTGCTCCTGAGGGGGGTTTCCCCGTGTGATTGGCTACACCATTTGCTTGAAGACCTGACACTTGATGCAACCAATCACAGTCCAGTTGGATGTTTTAGCTGGAACCGGTTAAAGCTGCCTCAGCTCTAGCAAAGCTGACCTCTGAGACAAGGATAATATCTCCCGCCAAAAACATTGTGCCCTACAAGACTGCTATCCCGGACCGATGTGCCAATTCCCGGTTATATGAAAGCAGAAGTACATTTCTGAAGTACGTAGCATGGTTGAAATGTATCTTGAATTTCACATTTTAAGGATTGTATCGGTATTTGTATCGGCCTTGAAGGAAATTAGCATCTTTGGTGAAGTCTAGCATGTGAACAGTAATGTTTCAATGTACACACACACACACACACACACACACACACACACACACACACACACACACGCACACACACACACACACACACACACACACGCACACACACACACACACACACACACACACACACACACATACACACACACACACACTCAGGTCTTCTCACCAGTTTCTCCTCTCTGATGGCGGGGTTGCGGAGCAGGCAGCACAGCGGTGCATAGAGGATGTTGACCACGCCGATCACCACCATCAGGGCAGGAAAACCTATTGCCTGTACCACAGCGCCGGCTGTGGAGGGGCCTGGGATGGCATAGTCGTCTTGTTAGTGTGTGTGTGTGTGTGTGGGGGGGGTATGTTGTCAGGCCATGTTCAATAAGTCCCTTTGTGCCCTATATAGTGCTTAGGACATCACTATAATGAGGTCTGAGATAGAAATGTAGAAATCCTAATGTACACATTTATTGTATGTCGTACTTAAAACATTACTTAGCATTGTGTAGCATCTTACCCTAGCTATCTTTGTTGCATACGGGGAATGGGTTAACCTAGCGATAATTAGTGCTTGGCACTTGGTTCCATGAACATCCTTACTGTATCGACAGCGATATATATGGTTCCACCTGCTACTGACAAATGTTTATGTCTGCCAAATGCCCCTGATGTTAATGTAAAAGTAAATCTAATTTCGTATGTACACTAATTACTTTCCACAATGCACCACAAAATAAGCGTACAACTGATTTTTTTACTCACTTTATCCCATTCATCCAATGGAGGTGATCTGCAGCATTTGGGTGAAACAGTCCCTTGAACTGGGTTCTGTGTGCATGTTTATACCGCAAGTACACGGTGAGCCCCTTGTTCACTCTGGGGAGTGTGTGTGTGTGTGTGTGTGTGTGTGTGTGTGTGTGTGTGTGTGTGTGTGTGTGTGTGTGTGTGTGTGTGTGTGTGTGTGTGTGTGTGTGTGTGTGTGTGTGTGTGTGTGTGTGTGTGTGTGTGTGTGTGTGTGTGTGTGTGTGTGTGTGTGTGTGTGTGTGTATTACCGATGGCATAGCCCATACATAAGGCCACGTCAGCGATGGCGTAGACACTGCCATAAACCGATGCATGGCGAATGTCCACCAGGTATCCCATAATAGCCATCATAGAGGAATCTACCATTCCTACAATGCACACATACATACACACACTGTTTGTAAAAATACACACACTATGATATTATCTCTTCAGCAACAACAACACACATCCAGAGAAACTCACCAATAGCAAAGCCCAAACCAGCATTTGGACCAATTAGACCGTAGATACTAGTGGCAAATGGAACCTGTAACATTGTCATCATCATCATCATCATCATCATCATCATCATCATCATCATCATCATCATCATCATCATCAAAAATAATAACGAAACCAACTACACAACGTACAAAGATAAGGGACAGACACACAGACGTATGCTAGATACTTACACATAGCAAACTGATACCAATGAAAAACATTCCCAGCATGGAGCAGAGCCACCTGTCAACACAACAGTCTTCTTTAACATTGCATCAAGGGAAGTCTACTGGGAGGGGGTCTTTCAATCCTAATCCGAAGCTACTGGTTCCATCACTTATAATATACATTTATATTAAAACATGTTAGAATCAGAAACAATGATATATTTTGTGCTGGAGATCAGGGTTTGAATCAGTTTTATAACAATTTATATACTTTTTTAACTGAGTTCATGTTATGTTGACTCAACTCATTTAATTGAATGTAAAATGCTTTTTAGGATAAGGAATGGCCACATTTTTGTTTCCAGTTGAAATCATAAAGTTCAGGCCAAGGGGGCATTAGGGTATTTCCATTAGAGATGACTGGTTGTCTCACCTCCCCATCTTATTGGCTAAAACGCCAAACAGGTTGGTTCCTATCAGGTAAGAAATACTGGCTGGAAGAAAGGCCATGCCTAAACCAACACACGCACGTACACACACACGCACAAAACACACACACACACACACACTCACACACAGGTCCTGTGAGTGAGGTTATATTCACAGATGTTTCTGGCTGTTCCACAGCAGTATTATGGTATATTATCATGGTACATACCAAGCTGCCATTTAGAGGAGCACATGGTCTGCAACATCCAAATAGGAAGTGTGGGTTCGAGGATGGCCACGCCCATATTGGCAAAGCATAGCGAGCCTGAGAGAAACACATATTCAAACAAACAACCTCATGAGGAGCTGCCATGCTTCCTGTGGACACAATAGACCAGCCTATATGGTGCAATAGAAGGGGAGGTCCAGAGGATGAGGTCACCATGGTGATCAGCTCACCTGCACTGATGAGGATGTAAGGGTCCTTCAGCAGGGTTAGCAGTGGGGTTCCCTCCGCACTCTGAAAGGGACACACGCACCGACACATGCACGCACACATATTTGCAATGCTCCATTTGAATTCCCAAATTACATTTATTTCCACTGGAACTCTAAATGTCTGAGATTGACAGACAGACAGACAGACAGACAGACAGACAGACAGACAGACAGACAGACAGACAGACAGACAGACAGACAGACAGACAGACAGACAGACAGACAGACAGACAGACAGACAGACAGACAGACAGACAGACAGACAGACAGACACACACACACACACACACACACACACACACACACACACACACACACACACACACACACAGAGAAACAAACACACAGAGAAACACACACTTTGTATAAAGTTGCGAGAGTTAAACGTTTACTCACCCCAGGGCAGATCTTAGATGGTTGCAGAATACAAAGTTGTAAAGCTAAACACACAAACACATGAATACGCACACATACACGCAGGCATGCACACACACACACATACACACACACAGAGATACAACCTGTCAACAACTATTTGAGGCTTTAACACCCATCAACATCTAAATAAAACATTAAAGAAATAGTTATGAGGCGGTGATAGTGCATTGTTGTCGTAAGTCGTTTTTTACCTCCATCAAACAACGCCAGGAAGGCGAGGATGAGGAAGGGGGCGCTCTTCCCAACAAATTCATACATCACACTGCCGAATGGAGCTCCGACTGGAAAACACACACACACACACACACACACACACACACACACACACACACACACACACACATTATGCTTTATTACAAAACACACATTACGTGATATTTATATGTTCAATATTCAAATCAAATATAGAATTATTGTATACAGTATACATTACATTACATTAATTAAGCTGTTGCTTTTGTCCAAATCGTGAGGGTTTGGTTATGTAATGAATAGACAACCAAAAACATCTCAAGAAACATGCAAGTCCATAAAAGTCCATCAAATAAGCCAACTGCTTTTTTTATCATTCATCATTGTTTTGTTCACATCAGTTACTAGTTGCACATTTCGTTCCACATGCAACGTTGATTGAGTGTGTCATTGTTGTGTGAAGTGTGTGTGTAATGTGTTTTAAGGTTAGCCTTACTGAGAACTCCCATGGCCAGTCCCCCCAGAGCAACTCCCATGGCAACGCCCCTCTCCTCATCATTTGTGTACACACTGGCAAGCATCCCTAAACCTACGCATCCACACACACACACATGCGAGGACACACATACATACACCCACACACAAACACACACACACACACACACACACACACACACACACACACACACACACACACACACACACACACACACACACACACACACACACACACACACACACACACACACACACACACACACACATAAATACATTTTAACACACAATTATTTGTGTGTTATACAAGATATTTTGCTGATGGTGACTTTTATTGTAATGATTATGATAATGATGATAATAAGGGTGATGATGATGATGATGATGATGATGATGATGATGATGATGATGATGATGATGATGATGATGATGGTGATGATGATGATGATTACCTGCCACAGAGGAAAAGGAGGAGCCGATTCCCTGAAGAGAACGAGCGAAGACCAACAGTGCATAGGAACCTGAGAAGGCAAACACTGACACAAACACACACACACACATGCACATGGTTAGACACTGAAGCGCCAACACAAAGACTTACACCAACGATACTGCCCTCAGTCACACACACTCACACGTAGCTTGACACAGCATACAGTTACATACTGGCGGAAACACAAACTACTACACAATGTTACACTGTACAGTTATGTACCAGTCAACATTGATGCACACGCACACCTTTATAATCACACACGTTATCACACAAGCTAAATCACGTTACATTGCTACACATTGACACACACAAGTGCATGCAGACAGATGTCACAAGCCATAGGGGGTGAAAAAAACAGCGAGGAAGAAAGGAAGAGATGTAGGAGAGAGAGGAGAGATTGATGAAAAAAGGGATGATAGAGAGATTGAAGATAGAGAGGTAGGGAGAGATGGATGAAAAAAGGTTGATGGAGAGAGAGATGGAAGAGAGAGAGAGAGGTAGATAGAAAAGGTTGAGAAAGGGTAGTGAGAGTAAGATGGAGAAGACAGCGGTAGAGGCATAAGCAAGAGTTTTTAACTTACGAATTGTGGAGAGAAACATGATGATGAACCCAGCGAACATTGGGATATGATATCCAATCCTACATAAAGACAAGCACACACACACACACACACACACACACACACACACACACACACACACACACACACACACACACACACACACACACACACACACACAAAGACACATACACACACAAGACAAACTATATGGTTTCAGTCAATTCCATGGATTAGTGGTAGCATTAGAACATAGCCTGTCTTGTGTGTTTTGTGTGTGTGTTTGTGTGTGTGCTTCAGCAAGGGTGTGTGTGTTTATGTCATAAACACCACGTGTGATATATTATTTGAGGTCAATCTAGAGACAAACCTATGCGGGTCATGCATTCTTCTGCAGCCTGGTGTGCTACCTGTTAGTCAGCGGTCCGATGAAGGGGTTAACCAGGAGCTGGACCACAGCTTTAGAAGCAAACAGGAGACCCACGCGGACGTTCTCCTCCTCCAGGAACAAACTGTCCTGCAGACAGGAGGCGGCCAGCTGTGGTGGAGGGGGAGGATATCAGAACAGGACTGTACGTCCTGTTGTGGGTCTGTTCGAGATGCTTTCCTTGTTCTCCATCGTACCCCGCTGTTCCATCATCCACTCGTTGAAGCCGCTGGACCAGAAGCTAAATTGTCCGTAAATCATTCTATCTAACAGGAAGTGTTTTAGCGATCCTTCCACTATAATAGCATAGATTTACATATCCCGCCGTACAGCCACACAAAGTCTGAGGGTTTAATTTGTCAGATCGCAGATCAGTTGACTTTAATGACACTGAAGCAGCTAAGCTATCCCGATGGCTCCTATATCCCACACGGCTCCTTTATGCTGCTCCTGCTGGGGCTTGAGGCTCGAGAGATCAAGCCTCAGCATGATCATTAGGAAACAGTTTGTAGACCTTAGAAGAGGGGAGAGGCTGAGAGTTGCGGGAGGGAGAAGGTATATTGTATAATGTTGTGTTTTTGTGGTTCTGTCCTGTGTCACCTACGGTTGTGTTGCTGTCAGACTGGTTTTTGTTTCCGGGAGCTGGTATGGACGGGAGGGGGGAGTCTTCCTCCAGGGACACCGCTGAGAACGATGTAGGCTCCAGGACCTGTGACGCCTGCTGGGATTGTGAACCCTGGAGAGGTGCACTGTGGCTGGGCTGGAGGAGCGGTGTGGGCTTGGTGATCTGAGGGGGTGAACCGGTATGGTCCAGGGCGTAGAGAAATGTGGGAATGATCGGCACTAGGGATGGAGAATTGATAATGAGAGAAAGAAACAAAAATCAATAGTCTTGTTCGATATTCAAACAAAGTGTGTTTTAAGATGCTTGTCCCTGGAAGGCCACTGAGGAGCGAATGGAGCTCTTAGCCTGTGATCCTTTTAACCCAGTGTGCCGTCTGTCAGACTGACTTAGCAACAGCCTGAGAAAAGTAGACTGCAGCAAATGTCAGGCCACTGGAGGCCACTTTGTAGACGGCATGTGTGTGTGTGTGTGTGTGTGTGTGTGTGTGTGTGTGTGTGTGTGTGTGTGTGTGTGTGTGTGTGTGTGTGTGTGTGTGTGTGTGTGTGTGTGTGTGTGTGTGTGTGTGTGTGTGTGTGTGTGTGTGTGTGTGTGTGTGTGTGTGTGTGTGCGTGTGTGTGTGTGCATGTGTGTGTGTGTGTGTATGAGCTCACCCACTACAGTCAGCAACATGTTGTCCAGCAGCAGGGCCACACACACCACCACCAGGACCAGCCTAGGGGACTCCCGCCCCCCCTGGAGCCAGTAGGAAGGATTCCACACACTCATGACTTCCGGACACGCACACACACACACACACACACACATACACACACACACACACACACACACAAACACACACACACACACACACACACACACACACACACACACACACACACACACACACACACACACATACACACACACACACACACACACACACAGTCACAGACATACACACAGACATAACCCCAAAAGCCCACACACACACGCACATACAAGTACCCACAGTCATAGACATTTCCAAAAAAGTATCATCAATATTACAATACAACAAAATACAATTTTCCAAGACAAGAATATTGACATGAATGAATTGAACATTTATATTTATATACTAATATTAAATATATATATAATAATATAATAATATATAATAATAAATATATATATATTTACATATATGTATATATATATATTAGTGCTGTCAGTTAAACGCGTTATTAACGACGTTAACGCAGACCAATTTTAACAGCGTTAATTTTTTTATCGCGCGATTAACGCAAATTCTTATTTAAAAAAAATATATTGTTTTGTTTTTTGTTTTTTTTTCAAAACAAAGAAGCAGTAACCTGATTGCTATGTTCAAGGCAGTATGTTTGTATGTTTATCGTTTAATTGCACTAAAGGCTTTTTTTTGTATCGTCCTGTTTTGATCAGTATATGCCAATGTTGTTATCAATAAAAAAACATTTTCACAAGGCAAGCTGAGGCACTTCTCCATGTTGATATGAGCATTAAAATGAGAACAATTAATGGGACAAAGAAATCAAGGGATATTTAGCATAGAAAAAAGATTTGCGATTAATCGTGAGTTAACTATGACATTAATGCGATTAAATATTTTAATCGCTTGACAGCACTAATATATATATATATATATGCATGCATGCATGTGAAGACACATTTTCAACATTTGGCTGCCATCTAGCAATAGCAGAACAGTCTAAATGTGTTACTGTGTTCCTTTAGTACACTATGACCAAAGCCTTAGAGCGCTAGCACTATGTAACATGGAGCTCTGCTCACCATTATCATCTTATCTGTCGTTTACATCATGCATCACACACACACACACACATGCACTCACTCACATGAACGCACACACGCCCATGCACACACACACAAATACACACAAAAACGCACATACACACAACCACACTCATGTGACCACACACCTTCACACGCACATGTACAAGCAAACACATACGCTTGCACGGCCCCACACGCACACACACACACACACACACACACGCATACACCCGTACACACTCGCCCAAACACACACAAATACACGCACATACACACACACACATGCACTTGCATTGCCCAACATACACAAGAACACATACAAAGACACAAACACCCGCACACATGCAAGAACACAATTGCATATACACACACGCCCCATCACGCACACACACACACAAACACACACACACACACACACATACACACACACATACACACACAAACTAATACACACACACATACACAAGCAAAAACACGCCCATGCACGGCCTCAAATGCACACACACACACACACACACACACACACACACACACACACACACACACACACACACACACACACACACACACACACACACACAGAAAAACACACACACAAACTTTAGCTTACACAGAGACACACACACACACACACACACACACACACACACATACATACATACATACAAACACACACACACACACATAGACAAACACACACACACACACACACACACAAACGTACATGCACAGACAAAATATGCACTGACAAAATAAAGAAATAAACCTCTGTAGTCTACCATTTTTCACTGTCCCACATTATCTTTCCATCCTTCTATTTTGGAACACAAATGCATACACAAGCACACACAGGCAAACACACACACACACACACACACACACACATTCACACACACACACACACACACACACACACACACACACACACACACACACACACACACACACACACACACACACACACACACACACACACACACACACACACACACACACACACACACAGAGACACTATGGAGCACAGACTGAAAGTGTGCTTTTGCTATCTCGATCAAATCTAACATCAATCACTTCAAATAATAGAAACATTTCTGATTCTTCTGATTATTTTAAAAAATAATGCTTAATATTGATTATATTACTAATAATGTAACTATTAATATTATACTCTATATAAATATACTTAAATTATACTAATATTATAATATTATACTTTGTTAATTATCATTATTGTACTTTAGAATAGAAGTAGTAAGTCCAATCCTCTTATTTTCCCCAGATACTTTCAGGTGACGGACAGGCAATTTTATGGACAGGGCAGGCAGACTTCCAGACAGACAGGTAGACAGGCAGGCAGACAGGCAGACAGACAGGCATGCAGATAGACAGACAGACAGGTAGATAGACAGGCAAGCAGATAGACAGACAGACAGACAGACGGACAGACGGACAGACGGACAGACGGACAGACGGACAGACGGACAGACGGACAGACAGACAGACAGACAGACAGACAGACAGACAGACAGACAGACAGACAGACAGACAGAGAGAAAGCCGGGTTACCTGGAGAAAGACGGATTTGTAGTACAGGAGTTATCCATTCGGTCCGCTGTGGCTGTTTATATATCGTGCCTTTGGGGGAGGGTGGGGGGTCTCTTCTACACACACACACAAATCCATGCACGTGTGTGTGTGTGTGTGTGTGTGTGTGTGTGTGTGTGTGTGTGTGTGTGTGTGTGTGTGTGTGTGTGTGTGTGTGTGTGTGTGTGTGTGTGTGTGTGTGTGTGTGTGTGTGTGTGTGTGCATGTGTGTGCATGTGTGTGTAGATGTAGGTGATAAGGTCTTATTGTCCTTCTTGCCTCCAGGTTATAAAAGCAGAGCAGATGCTGGCAATTACTTCCCTTACTGGCACACACACACACACACACACACACACACACACACACACACACACACACACACACACACACACACACACACACACACACACACACACACACACACACAAACTCACACACACTCACAGACACACACACCATCACAGACACACACACACACACACACACACACACACACACACACACACACACACACACACACACACACACAAACTCACACACCCTCACAGACACACACACCATCACAGACACACACACACCCTCACAGACACACACACACACACACACACACACACACACACCCTCACAGACACACGCACACCCTCACAGACACACGAGTGCCCTCTCCCACAAACAGACACACACACACACCCTCACAGACACACACACACACACACACACACACACACACACACACACACAAACACCCTCACATCGCGGCCTATTGACAATGTTTTCCTAGGGTGTTTGATCTGGCAACAGATTTTGAAAAGAACAGGAGTGAAACCGGAGCAGAACCAGAGTGGACCGGCAGGACATGGAATCAATCCAAATTTCCCCTTGAATGGAACCCGACCAAACCCATTCCCGTTCTCCAGCACCTCCCGGTCTGTGTGGTGAGCACAATGCACCTTGCGTTGTGTTAGCTGCCAAAGGATCCACCATACTGGAAACACTGTACTGTTCAGAACAAGGATGAGGTCCCCACTGAGCGCTGAAGGGTGTGTACAAGCGGGCTTAACCGATGGTACCCCAGAGGTCAATGGGATGGTACTTGTCGGATGTCCAGCCGCTCATCCCTTCTTCAATCCTAATCAAGAGAGCATGAAGCATTGGATCTATATTGGGAAATAGGAGGATTTCAAATTCAAAAGATTCAAAGGTTTTTATCTGTCACGTGCTTATACAGAATATGCAGTGAAATGTTTGTGTGACATAATCTGTATTTTCTGTGCAAAAAAAGTCAGGGCTGATGGGGATCCTTGATTATCCTCCTGGCCCTGCTGGTACAGCGTCTGGTGTATAAGTCCCGCAGAGGGGGGAGTGGGTTGGCCATGGTCCGCTCAGCTGACCTCACCCCCCTCTGCAGGGCTCGCTAGTCCCGACAGGAGCTGTTTCAGTACCAGACAGATATAGCTCCAGTCAGTATACTCTGTGTAGTGGCAGAGTAGAAGGAATCAGGATCCATTGAGGGAGGGAGTGAGATGTTTGCCCTCCCTCTGACAACCTGAGGCATGGCAGTCAGGAAGTCCAAGATCCATGCACACATTGATGGGTTCAAGTTTGTCTCTCCGAGTGGACGGGCGGTGGTGCTTGCAAAGGAGGGAAAGTTTTTTTTGTAGTTGGACCTTAAGAAGGCTGAAATGGCCCTCCTCTATTTCAGCCACAGCCAAGGTCCATGATTGCCCCCAGTGGTACGTGTACCAGAGGTTGGAAACCACTGTGTGGGAGCAGCGTTTTGGTGCGCAAGTGTACTGCAGGTGGTACACAGGATTTTATTCTTGAATGGGACTAATTAAAGTAATAGAATAAATGTATGGAAAAAAAAATGTAACACTATTGTTCACTAAATAAAGTATTATGCATTGTTATTATTTCAAGACTAGTCAAGCTTAGTGCGTTCCACCATGTTTTCCATTGTAATTCCTTCCATTGATGTTTTGTGTTAACTTTTGTTTGCTTAATAAACCCACCGGGAGCATAATAAGCATTGCTGACCACTGGCCAATAGGAAGTGGGACGGTCAAAAATAAATCCCTTTAAGCTTTAAAAAGGACAATTCTATCCAGTGTTGAGGGCTGAATGTTTGATGAGTCACTTGAGGAGGTCAGCTACCTGAGGAGTTGAAACATCCAATCATTTGTCCTGAAGACCTCCACATCTCCCCTTCTACGGTTGTCAGATACATGAGTCATTTCCTGGTGAATGCTTTTTGAACATCGATACCCATAGTCTGAAAATAATAAAGTCGCCCACCCTATGATCGGAATAGTAGTGTAGCGTGTGTAGCATGGAACACTGACTGGACACAGACTGAGTGTGTGACTGACTGTACACACACTGACTGTACACTGACAGACTGAAAACACAGACCTGATGGCCCCAGCTTCATGTGACCTCCAGGTACCAGCCTACTCTCTGCCACACATCTTCTGAGGTCAACTTACAACTGGTTTTAATAGTCAGAGACATTAGTTCATCAATAAATTCAACTATCTATTAATAGTAACAGATATTAATTATTCATTAACTTAGGTTATCTTAGGTTATCTGGTTTTAATAGTCCTAGATATTAGTAATTTATCAACTTAGGTTATCTGATTTTAATAGTCCTAGAAATAAATTATTCATTAACTTAGGTTATCTGATTTTATATAGTCCTCGATATTAGTAATTCATTAACTTAGGTTATGTTAGGTTATCTGGTTCTAATAGTCCTCGATATTAGTTATTCATTAACTGAGGTTATCTTAGGTTGTCTGGTTTTATTATCTGGTTTTATTATCCTAGATATTAGTTATTCATTCCATGACTTAAGGGAGGGGAGATCGGGTATCTCCGCTTTCCGGTCCTTGTTTCCAGTTTAGATTTGCTTTGTTTGGGTAGATTAAGGGGAAAGTACCTGGGTCCTGGCCCATCGCGGGGTGGTCCTGGGGAAATTTCTTATTTCTTTTTTTATTATTGGTTAGGTCTCCCCATGTAGTTAAATTGATGCTGCTAAACCCAGTAAAATGATTCAGTCTTTTCTCTTTGCCCTCTTGTATGTACGGTAAGATACCGTAAGACAGCTCTACTTCCTGTCGGGTGCCTCTAATAACAAACCCCTCGACGATCCAGAGGGACTTTGACTTGACACTAGACCGTGGCACCATGATGCCTGGTTAACCTCTGAACTCTGACCTCAAGAGTATTACTAAACCTGACATGTTTACTTACTGCCAGTTACATTGGTAATCACACTATCACTTTGTCCTCATTGAATTGGGAATTTATTGCTTTTGTTTTTTATTTAATTTAAATTAATTAATTTTGGAAATGAATTAACGGTTCAAATATATCGCATTGCTGGGAAGATGAGAAAACTGTTTATTTATTCCATCAGATGAATATACCACTCTTGGCATGCCCTTGATTACATTCAGTGATCAAGGGATTGTTTATGTAAATGCCCTAGTTTGCAGATGTGGTGCCATCGGGTGCCCAGAGACACACCACACGCATCTGGAACATTCTGAGGGTGATGATGACCAACTTGAGGCGGACACCAGATAGGGATGGAGCCCAACAGCATCAGAACCTGGTCTAACCAGTGGTCTGGGAAGATCGAACACACAAGCATCCCAATCATTTCTGCGACCATTTCCAGTACTAGCCACTTGGATTCCCCTCATGGGATTGGCTCCATAGAAGGAGTTGTACTAATTGGACATGAGACACAAGAGAAACAGAAAGCCTGCAAACGTATTTTTTTGGGGTTCTTGGTATTTATGTTTCAAATCAATTTTGGTTAATGTTAATGAATCCTATTGGTTAATGAATCCTGACCAAGCCTTCTGCCCTCAGCTCCTTGTCTTTTGCCCTCACCTGCTTGTCTTCTGCCCTTACCTCCTTGCCTTCTGCCCTCAACTCCTTGACTTCTGCCCTCACCTCCTTGCCTTTTGCCCTCACCTCCTTGCCTTTGCCCTCCCTTGTTGCCTTTTTCCCTCGCCGCCTTTCCTTTTGCCCTCCCTCCTTGCCTTTTCCCCTCACCACCTTTCCTTTTGCCCTCCCTACTTCCCTTCTGCCCTCACCTCCTTGCCCGTTGCCCTCACCACTTTGCCTTTGGGTCTATAATGAAGGTTGCTTGAACTGGCACTGCACTGGCGGGCAGGTAGGTGCTGAATAAGGTGTAGTTGATGTTGTTTAGAGGTCGCTGCCTGTGTTGGTGTTTTGGTTCTGTCTCAAAAGATGGCGCCCAGCGGTATGTAACTTGACATCAGAGGAGTTCTGGCGATGTCCTGAACTATAATAAAACCCAGAGTAGCTTAGATGGAATCATTTTGCATGTCTTGCGAATGCTCTTGTTTTCCTGTTCTGCAGAATAAATATTTTGATGCTTGTGTTTAAGGATAACGATTCAGATTTGAGTGGTCAAGTTCCTCTCACTTATATGCGTGCAGACGTTTGAATTCCATTCCAGCATTCAATCGGATTACATTTTTGTTTGGAGTTGTACATTCAACAGGTTCTAACTGCTGTTTTCATTTCTAACCTCAAATACATGTTCTGTAAGTTAAAAGCCCAACCCAAGGGTGCAGATCTTAATACAAGGGGGACCATATTATTATTATACATGTTATTTTATCAACTGTATTTTCTGGAAGAGACATCTTTATTATCCACAACTTATACTTAATGATCTGCCAAAACAGACACACAGCCATTAATAGTAGCTAAAAAATATATTTGAATTAATCACTTTCAGGCTATCAGTAGCCTACCTAATTTTTAGAGGAGGACATAAACAAAACCTTTGAAAAAGGGTTGTCTTTATGTGTGAATTATTTAAAAATTGGCTTCTGTTCAATATATATTTTCAATTATATAAATTTAAAAATAATTTATATTCATGTTCATGTTATTAAGAAGATTGCGGGACACGTCCCCTCCCCCTGGGTCTCAACCGACTCGGATCTCGGATCTGATGCCACGCCCACACTTCAAGCGTTTTATTATTTCGCTCGGTCGTTGGAGGAAAACATGGACGCCACCCGGAAAGCTGTTGTCGCGGTAGCATTGGCAGAGGACCAGGCGATCCAATATAAGGCCATAGTCAAGTCAAGTCAAGTTTATTTATAAAGCACATTTAAAACAACAGTAGTTGACCAAAGTGCTGTACACAAATACAATATATTTGTGTACATAGGCAGAGATACGGACGCAGTAAGGTATTGCAGTAATACGAGTGATTGAAATTACCATTTAAACCACCAAAGTGGTCCAAGCACAATGAAAACAGTTCATACTTCAAGTCACAATGGGCGCAGTTGACGGTCACCACTGAGTTCAACCGAGATGGCGAGATCGCCGTCCGAGGAAAAGGGGCGTGTTTGTGCGTGTCGCTAGGCAACGTCCTCGGACCTCCGAGACGGATGGATATTAAAACGCGCCATACGCCCATGACCCGACCCGTCATCATGTTGTCTTCAAAGCGGAGTTGCGGCTAGATCCGTTGAGCTTCAAGCCCCAGCAGTAGCAGCAGGAGGAGCCATATGGAATATAGAACCCGTGAGGACAGCTGAGCGGCCTCAGCGGCGTTAAAGTGGATGTCGTCTGTTCGCTGATGTAATAATAAAATAATAAATACATTTAATTTAGAGGCGCCTTTCAAAACACCCAAGGTCACCTTACAGAGCATATATTCATCATACATTTAAAAAAAAAAAACAAAAAAAAAAAAAAAAAAAAAAAAAAAAAAAAAAACAAGACATTGTGGAAAAAATAAATAAATAAATAAATAAATAAATAAGTAAACATAAGCAATAAGAAATAAATAAAACAAAAACAAGACAAAACAAAACAAAAAAAACAATCAAAACAGTGATCAGTTAGACGTTGTGTGCGAGTTTGAACAGGTGAGTTTTGAGTTGTGACTTGAAGGTTGTAATGGTGTCTGACTGTTTTATGTGTGGGGGGAGGGAGTTCCAGAGCCTGGGTGCTGAACAGCTGAATGACCGGGCACCCATTGAAGTGAGTCGTGATGTGGGGATACATAGTAGTCCAGCATAGGTTGAGCGGAGGGAGCGGGAGGGAGTGTATTCTTGGAGGAGGTCGCAGAGATAACTGGGGGCTAGGTTGTGGAGAGCTTTGAAGGTGAGGAGTAGGGTTTTGTATTGGATGCGGTAGTGTACTGGGAGCCAGTGAAGTTGAATGAGGACAGGGGTGATGTGGTCAGATGATTTGGTGCGGGTGATGATCCGGGCGGCTGAGTTCTGAATGATCTGCAGTCTGTTGATGAGTTTGGTGGGGAGTCCGGTGAGGAGGGCGTTGCAGTAGTCTATGCGTGATGTGACAAATGAGTGAACTAGGATTTCAGTGCTGGATTGGGTCAGTGATGGGCGGAGTCTGGCGATGTTGCGGAGGTGGAAGAATGCAGTCCGGGTGATGTTGTGAATATGGGGTGCGAATGAGAGGGTGTTGTCCAGGATGACGCCGAGGCTCTTGACTTTGGAGGAGAAGGGTACTGGGAATCCATCGATAATTATGAGTGGAGCTGGGGTGTGTTGTGATTTAGTGAGGGTGGATTTGGATCCGATGAGCAGGGCCTCGGTCTTGTTTCCATTGAGTTTCAGGAAGTTCCTGCTCAACCAGCTCCGGATCTCTTCCAGGCACGTGATGAGGGAAGTGGGGGGGATGGCAGCGGTGGGTTTGGTGGAGATGTAGACCTGTGTGTCGTCAGCGTAGCAGTGAAAATGGACCCCATGGTGACGGAGGAGTGTGCCCAGCGGGAGGAGGTAAGTGGTGAAGAGGAGTGGACCCAAGACTGACCCCTGGGGGACACCCAGTGAGACACCTGAACACCCAGACTTGTGGTTGCTTAGTTGAACAAATTGTTGACGGCCGGTGAGGTAGGATGTAAACCAGGAGAGTGCAGCACCAGTGATCCCAATACCAGCTAGGCGGTCCAGGAGCAGAGGGTGGGAGATGGTGTCGAATGCTGCGCTGAGATCGAGGAGGATGAGAATGGTGAGTAATCCAGAGTCGGCTGCAAGGAGGAGGTCGTTGGTGATTTTGACTAGGGCTGTTTCAGTGCTGTGTTTTGGACGGAAGCCAGATTGGAACGGTTCGTGGAGATTGTTAGTGTCGAGGTGGGACTGTAGTTGTGCGGCAACCACCCTTTCAAGTGTTTTGGAGATGAAAGGGAGATTGGAGATGGGCCGGTAATGGTTAAGGTCAGTTGGGTCAGCACCAGGTTTTTTCAGGATGGGAGTGATGGCAGCCAGCTTGAGAGTGGGGGGTACAGTACCAGTAGTGAGGGAGGAGTTAATTATGTTGGTGATCATGGGGGAGATGGACGGAAGACATGCTTTGACAAGGGAGGTGGGAAGAGGATCGAGCTGACAGGTGGTGGTTTTGGCTTTGCGGATGAGTTCTGAAACGGTCTGTTCTGTTACTAGGGTGAAGTCAGAGAGGGAGCTGATGAGAGGTTGGCCAGAGGTGATCATCCAGGGTGGGTCATCAGAGGGGGTGCGAGATGAGGCCAGTTGTTGGTGAATGGTGTTGATTTTAGAGCTGAAGAAGTCAAGGAACGCAGTGCATTGGGTGGTGGAAATGTCTGGAGGGAGAGATTTAGGAGGCTGAAGTAAGTGGCTGACTGTTGAGAAGAGGACTCTGCTGTTGCCTGTACCAGTGTTGATGAGGTTGGAGTAGTATGAGGTTTTGGCAGTAGTGAGGGCATTCTTGTAGTGATGGAGGTGGTCCGAATACATTTGGCGGTGTACAGTGAGTTGAGTCTTTTTGTAGAGTCGCTCCAGTCGACGACCAGTGGCTTTGAGCTGGCGCAGATGAGGAGTGAACCAGGGAGCAGTGTGGTTGAATGAGACTGAACGGGTTTTCAGGGGGGCCAGGGTGGTGAGGGAGGAGGAGAGGCAGTTATTGTAGTGAGTCACCAGGTCAGTCAGGGAGGAAGCTGGGGGAGGGTTGGGGTAGGAGCTGATCATGGTGGAGAGGTCTGTGGTGTTGATAAGTTTGATGTTTCTGAAGGAGATGGTCCGTTGTTCCTTGGTTTTGTGTAGTTGGGTATGAATGTCAAAAAGTACAGCTTTGTGGTCGGAGATGGGGAAATCAATGACATCAAGGTTAGTGGGAGTGATGTCAGTGCAGCAGATTAAATCCAGAATGTGACCTTTGTTATGGGTTGGGAGGTTGACATGTTGTGTGATGCCAAGACAGTCCAGAAGTGATGTGAAGTCATTAGCAAAAGTACAGGATGGGTTGTCAATGTGGATGTTGAAATCACCAAGGAGGATAACAGTGGGGGACATTGCACATACAGATGTAAGTAGTGATGAGAATTCATTGAGGAAAACGGCGGAGGGTTTTGGCGGTCTGTAAATGGTGACAATGATAGTGGGTTTGGGGCCTGAGAGTTTTACAGCTAGACATTCAAAGGAGGAATGAAGGGGGACTGTGACAGTGGTGACTTTGATGTTATCACGATGGAGGAGAGCGAGGCCACCCCCCCTCCCATTAACCCGGGGTTTACTAATAAAAGAAAAACCTGGTGGGACAGCTTCATTTAGATGGGAGAAGTCATTTGGTTGTTGCCAGGTCTCAGTGAGGCAGAGAATGTCTAGGCTCTGGTCAACAATAAAGTCATTTATCAAAAGGGCCTTATTACTGAGGGATCTGGTGTTCAGCAGACAGAGTTTCAGACAGGTGAGTGGAGTGTAGCAGGTTGCTTTGAGCAGAGGGAACAGTACACTGTGATTGACGGGACTGACCGTACGGGCTGTGCGAGGAGGGGGGCGGGGCCCAGTGGACCAGAAGGAGCGGATGTTTTTGTTGCTGGTGTGAGTGTACTGAAAATTCCGTCCAGAGCCTCGGTGGATGTATTTTGGTCGTTTGAGAATGTCCTGGTGGGATGCAAGCTGAGGTGGTTGGGTCCTTGAGAAGATCCGTAGACGTAACATCTCCGTTACCGAGTAACGGAGCGGCAGAGATGCGCTCGTTACGTGAGAGTCAAACATAGCGCAACAGGTTAAAATCCACAGGTTGTGAAGTCGGAAGAAGCCAGCGGTAGATCCAGGCGATTATGGTGAAGCCACAGAGCGAGCAGGGCGGAGGCAGAGGAGTGGAGCAAGCCGGTTGTAGCTACGCTGGAGACGGGGAAGCCAGTTGGACGGCGCCGGGGGTTAACAGCAGTCTAGCCGGCCAGCAGGTGTCATCCACCAACAGCTGCACGACTCCACGCACAAAACGCAAAACAAAACACGCAGACGTTTAACGTTCAGAAATAAATAAATAAATCAAGAAAACTGACGCAGTTACTTAACTTAACTTTGTAGTCCGATCCGAGGTCCAGAAGGGTTTCAGACAGAAGGTGTTGAAAGTAAGCAAAAGAAAACTGATTAAAAAGTTAAAAGAGTAGAAAGAAAAAGAAAATCGCGAAAAAATAATGTTCAGAATGACGTTCCGGTGAGCAGCAGCGGCAACAGCGTTCAAAAGGCAACAGCGTCCACCAACGTACGACCTCACGTATAAAACACGTAAAAATAAAGAAAACGGGCGCACTGACAATAGCGAAAAGTGACTATATATAACAAGTAAACTTAGCTAAACTACTAAAGACCAAAAAAAAACGACAAAATGTTCAATGCAATCGTGAGAAATATTGGAAATACTGAATAAAAACAAGCCATACAGAGCGGCGTTAGACTCGCCAGCGTCCCCGTTACTAGGCAACTGCCTGCATGTAGGCTACCCTCGACGTCAAGCAGATCCATGGCCATTCAAGGGCCTATACAATGTTAACACATGAAAAATAGTTTTCATTATGATTGATAACCTTCTAATTTAATGTCATGAATCTGCATCTATACTTTTGCAACACTAACATTTCTGTATATTCATGTTCTCATTTGTATTATTATCTTTTTTCATTCTGGGTCAGAATCGGGAGATGTGAATTGTGAAGGGAACAGGTGTGAGAACTGGGAGATCACCCAAAAACCACTAACTGCTACTTATAATGTTCAAACGAATGCACATTGTCTCAAGGTTATTAGGCAAAGTGTCAGAAAGAGGAAAAAGTGTCAGTTGAAGTCTCATTACTTATCCAGGTATCATGTTTGGGAAATAAATTAAGCACAGATTAAGGTACATTTTCAAAAACCCAAAATATGGTCCTTAAAAACTCCCATTAGTGTCCTCAGACAAAAATCTCTTCTGGTTGCACACACCTGTGCACGCGCGCGCGCGCACACACGCACGCACGCACGTAGGTCTTTCTCCTAATATCTCATACTCTCTCTCTTCTGAACTAACCAGCTTTGATGCCTCGTAAACAGACCTGAAGGAGGTGTGGCCTTTTAATACGAAGCACGTTGCCCTCTTACGGCGCGTGCCCGCGCACACGCAAACACTCGCGTGCACGCTGGTAATTGACATGATGCCTTTATCGCAACGATTCCATCTCTTCAGTAGTGGTTCCTAGCTGGCGGGCCTCCCAGTCTTTAGTGGTTTCCTATATCAAACGCTTGGTGAGTTGTGAAGTGGTGTGAACTTCAGATGTCTGCGGAGCCCCGCTACACCTGAAACACTTCTGAAGGACGCACGCACACGCACACACGCACGCCGGAGGTTTCCGGAGCTCCCAGGAAGGAAGACTTATCTCATCCTCTCCGACTGATGCGGTTAGGGTTGAAAGAGTGTTTCCTATTTAGAAAAAAGGTATTTCAAAGCGCCTCAGAACGGGGCGGATTAAGCGCTAATGGTGCGAGGTTGCGGCGGGCTTTGGCAGAGTGCGGGTGGGCGGCTCGGCGCGTGCATAAAAGTTGCTCCTGGGACGTCGCTTCTTCAGAGGAACCTGCAGCTCCCCCCATCACAACTTCCCAGGACCCAGCCCAGAAAACAACCATACAGAAACTTGGCTTAAATATTATTATCATTGTATATTGCCTGTGAATGAATAGGCTGTGCATCAGGCGTATGGGAAGTGTTTATTTCCGTGACTAATATTATTCCCACGGATAAATTGGACCGGAGTAAAGGAGACCCGTGTATAGGCTGTATACACTGTAGTATAGGCTGTAGGAGACCCGTATATAGGTTGTATACACTGTATAATAGGCTGTAGTAGACCCGAGGGACAGCAGCAGTCAAGCCGAGCTCCACGATAGACCCGACCGTAGACCGGACCATAGACCTGACCATGTGGCAGACTGCGCTCACCGTGCTCGTGACCTACTCACTCGGGATGGCTGTGTGTCTGAACTCCAACGGCATCCGCACCTCCAAAGAGATCCTGGAAAGCTTGGAGCAGGTAAGAAATATATTAATGTACTTTTACTGTGAGCCTGCTATGTGGATAGAATAGAACAGGGTCGACCGTAGCCTTTTTATAATAATATACTGCTCTCATAGCCTATAAATTACTGCTGCTATTAGTTACTAATATGCAAGTTACTACTACCATACGACTATCGTCTTTACTAACTAGTTCCAATCCAAATTACACTATAGACTATTTTACAATTATTTTTACTTGGCAAATAAATACAGAGCTGTTATGGTTCTGCATCAGCCGAACTCCTGATCCCCTACAATAACACTTCAAAAAGGGAAAGTGTATTTTGGGTTGGTTTAACCTATGGTGGACACTCATGATTCTGTCCTGAAGAATCACCATGGTCAAACTGTCCCTGTTCTCCTGTTGTCCCCACAGACAGACCCCCTCCCCAGCAGCAACACATCAGAAACATCAGGAACCACCCTCACCCTGGCTCAGAACCCACAGAGGACCTGCTCCACGCCCGGGTGCAGTCCCCCAGAGGTGAGGCGCCTCTCTGTCTGTCTCATCTTACAACCTTCCTATCTGTCTGTCTGTCTGTCTGTCTGTCTGTCTGTCTGTCTGTCTGTCTATCTGTCTGTCTATCTTTCTATCTATTTATCAATCTGTCTATCTATCTATCTATCTATCTATCTATCTATCTGCCTGCCTGCCTGCCTGCCTGCCTGCCTGCCTATCTATCTATCTATCTATCTATCTATCTATCTATCTATCTGTCTGTCTGATAGTATATCTATCTATCTCTCTCTGTCTGTCTGATAGTATATCTATCTATCTATCTATCTATCTATCTATCTCTCTCTCTGTCTGTCTGATAGTATATCTATCTATCTATCTATCTATCTTTTAACCTTTTATCTCACTCTCCTCTCTCTCTCACACACACACACACACACACACACACACACACACACACACACACACACACACACACACACACACTATGTTTCTCTCTCTGTCTCTCTCTTATCTACCTATCTGTCCAGCCATCTATCCATTTGCCTCATCTTACTTTACCTCTCTACCTAACTATACTTCACTCCTTTTCAGAAGGAAGGCTGCAGTAACCGGTCTCGGAGGAGAGGCACATCCACACAGGACAGAGAGGCAGACAGACAGGCCAACAGACAGGCAGATAGCGAGATCACCGTTGGCAACAGGACAAGAGGTAAAGACATCAAGGAGCTGCACGTCCTCTAGACATAGTTTTCTGTTTTGTTGTGCGGTCAAACACTAGTCAACCAGATCATGCCTTTGGTGTTAAAAAGTGTTGTCAATTATATTTATACATTTATATAAACGGCAACTAACTAAGACACAGCAGAAGGAATCCATATAAATCCTATTCAAGCTAAATCCTCGATGTGCTCATCAAACTGATGCTATCATGTTTGGTGGTGATGCAGGCAGCTGTGTGCGGAGCGGTGACTGCCAGCCGGGCTTCTGCTGTGTGCGCTACCTGACAGCCAAGCGCTGCCAGCGGGTACCGCTAGAGGGCGACGCCTGCCTGCTGCCCGGCCGCTCCAAGCGGCGGCGCAACCTGGAGCGCTGCAGCTGCGGCCAGGGGCTCTACTGCAGCCCGGCAGGACCCACGGTATCCGGGGCGGCCAAGAAACAGGGCGTCTGCTTGAACCGACCCGGACAAGGCCAGAGGAACACAAGGCATTCTGGGAAGAGTAGGAGAACTGCGGAGGGTGGCTGCTGAAAGACTGTACATCGGACAAACTTTGACATTTATCAACAGGTGGGCTGCATTGAATGTCAGAAGCAGCAATATACTATACTCATATTTAATATCCATGAACACGACTTCCAGCTTGTTTTTAGATGAGTCTCAAAAGCTGTTTTTTTAAGTCAATAACACCAGTAGGCCGAATTAATAAAATAAAAATGCTTTGTAATTTCTGTGGGTCTTCGAATTTTCATTATCCCCGTGTGAATGACTGTTGCAAGATCTTCACTCATGCAAAACAAATATATTTGAATTGCCCGTTCTAGATCATCATTTTCTAAATAAAGACCTTTTTGTAAGTTACCAAAGCAGATGGTGAGCTGTATTTGTGCTTTGCTGTACATTTCATACATCTGTGCGGTACCATAGTGAGTGTCAGTCAAGTGATTGGAACTAAACCCTGTTGACCATTAATGCCAATCATGGATAAACACAGATAGCTTAGCTTCAATTTTGGTCAATGTGATATCTGGACCACAGCCTTTTGTTGTTTACTGACAAGACATTCTTGGCTAAGGGAACACATTCCAGTTTAAGCTTTAGCTATTCAGTTAACGTAGCCCACACAGACTTGGATGAACCGCTGGCAGTCTATGGAGGGAAAGCAAACAATAGAGTTCTACTCAATAGTAAAAACAGCACACATACAGAAAGGCAATTTATTTTATTTCTCTTTAGTGAGCAAAAAAAACCTGTTGGGACGTTCTGGAAATCAAAAAGGCAAAATGAACTTCTAAGGCAAAGTCAAGAATGCATTAACTTTTTTTGAAGGGGGGGGCACAACAGGAACACTGATGTACGTCAAGGCCTCAGAGCTGCCCGCAGTCTGACACGGTGATTTTGCCCGACGTGCTGCCGCTCTGGGAGCCGTAGCGCTCCACGGTTTTAATGACATCCATTCCCTCCACCACACTCCCGAACACCACGTGTTTCCCGTCCAGCCTACAGACAGACGGGGTTCAGAGATGTGAAACGGCGCTTAGTGCACATCTGTCACTCTGTCTCACATGACAGACTCTGTCAACCTCAACAGGCAAGTACTGAACAAAACACGGGACTGACTGAATTGGCTTGTGTGAGTCGGCACCGGCACTGCTTGAGGGCATGCGTTACACGGCGTGGACTTTGTGGAAGTTATAGCCTTTAACTTGCAGTACAGACGATAAAGGACCTTGCAGTGGGTGTGAACTCACCATGAGGTAATGGCTGTGCAGATGAAGAACTGTGAGCCGTTGGTGTTGGGCCCCGCGTTGGCCATGGACAGGATGCCAGCCCGGTCGTGCGTCAGGTTAAAGTTCTCATCTGCAAACTTGTTTCCGTAGATGGACTTTCCCCCGGTTCCGTTGTGGTTGGTGAAGTCCCCTCCCTGTGAATTTAGTTTTACGTCAGTACAAGGAACATCAGAGGCCCTAGTGACAACAGTGCTGGAAACCAAATGCATAGCTGACAAGCAGTGGTTTGCACAATGTTGTAGGGCTTCTCTAATAGCAGAAATAGAGCCCTATGAAAAAAGAAACGTCAAGAAATATATATAACGGTACATTTTAAATGATGTGCACAACATTGCACTATTTGGAACTATGGAAGGATAGGGAGCTGGATGGAGAGGCAGACAGCTGCTGACAGCGTCGGATATGACTTGGCAGAGTGGCCAGATGATCAAATGTACAGCACTACGTATGTGTCCTCACCTGGCACATGAACCCGGGGATGACCCGGTGGAAGGTGGAGCCCTTGTAGCCGAATCCCTTTTCTCCGGTACAGAGCGCACGGAAGTTCTCTGCGGTCCGGGGGACCACGTCCGCAGCGAGCTGGAGGAATGAGAGAAAAAGGACAGTCATGTACTTTTTGGTTTAACAAGCGCAACGAAATAAAGGGAAAACATGCTATAAGTAAAGCCCCGCTAAGAAAGTTATATTCAGTGACTGGTCAGCAAGCTTCCCATGAAAGAATTTATTTTAAATGGAGTTATATATAGGCTACACACATGGACGAGTGCAGAGTTTCAATTCAGCACGACGGCTGTTGTGCATGCACCACCATGCGCATGTCATGTTCTGGGGGCGGAGTTAGGCAGAACCCTGTTGAATTCTGATCGGGGTCAGTTGAAAGGCAGTCAGTATGGCGTGTACACACTCTAAATGAAGCAGGTGAGCGCACCTGTAATGCAGATATAAAATAGAGTATAAACACTCAATGATTTGAGTCACGCTTCTTAAGAACACAAAATGGCTGTAGCGACAAAGACACTGGCCTCTATGGTCAGAGTCCCTGAACACAAAGCGCACAGGAACCAGATCTTGGAACAGGTTGTCATTATTACGCATGCGCAGCAGTGACGTGACAATTGTTCACCAGACGAGCAGCTGGGATCGTGACCATGTAGAGTTCCGCAGCATTTCAGAGTCAGTCACACTTGGCCCCTCCCTGCAGGATCAGGCCACATGGAATTTTCCAGAACCATTCGGCAACTTCCTCAAGAGCGTCAGCAAGAACCAAACACTGCCACATATAAACTGCGCAGTTGACGCATAACCACCCGGTCCAAGTTGGATAAGATGCCGACACAAACTTTCGACAGGACAAGTTGATAGACACGGACAAGTCCCTTCTGGCGGGTTGAAGGGTGAAGGTGCCACCACGATGGAGTCTTTTTGTATATAGTTGTAATAACATAATCATGACTTAACCGTTACCGGTCCGGTGGATTCTCCACTGTCTCATGAAACCTGGCAACGGTTCAACACACACACACGCGCAAAATATAAATAGAGCAGTCTGAACAGTGCGCCTATGCCATGACTTCGTTGCGTTTAATGCAAACACAAAATGGCTGAAGCGATCCCTCAAATGATCGTGGCCAACACAAATGAAGAAGTAAACGGAGAGCAGATACGCTTATTGTAACTGTTAAGTGATTCCGTACAGGCAGCAAAGGCCTGACATGGTTGGGAAGCCTGGCTCAGAGCCAGCTCCAGAGAGCCGCAGGATTACCAGCACGCTGCGGCTCGCTCCACTATAATCATTAGCCATGATGGCACCGTTCCATGACTGCGGCTCCCAGTATTGACAAAGTCAAAATCATACGACTCAGTCTAAACAAAGTTCACCGATCCAATAGAGGCCACTATCCCGTGCAGCGTGCGCAGGTTACAGCAAACATGTGATCGGGTGAAAATCGAAAAAAAAAATCAATGATGCACAGATGCATGTTTCCTAAATGCGCCAGTCTGATATTCCCTGTGAATAATGCATGGTGGACTGTTGCCCTGAACACGTGCGCACGGCTGACTCAGGACCGGCTGACAGCCCGCTGCATTCAGACTTTTTTTTTGGTGTAACTTACTTCACCCCCCCATCATAGTAAGAGACCGATACAGGAGGGAAGAGAAGATGGAAAGGACAATTGCGCCACACACTAAATTCTTTATTGTTGCAGAAAACTAAAGGTTTACACCGTTTAACACGCATCATCACCCATTGAATAAAGAAAAAAAAGGTCTTACCTCCATGACCACTCGGCCGAGGGGGGAGCCGTTGTGGGCGAGGTCAAAAAAAACTTTGGGTCTGGCCATTTCGCAGAATGAAATGGATAAATGTACAATATAATTATTCGGGACCACACCAATTGAACCGCAAAGAACCGAGAAAAATGGTGGTACGGGGATAAAATTTATATACCACAAAATGGGCGGTCTTGAAAACTAGGACAGTCCAATTAAAATGCCCCTTTTTGAGTGACATGCCAACCGGCCAACTAAAGGCCGGCATTGCAGGACTGATCCTCGGCTGGTAGGTGGGGACGTTTTAACTGCGTGCTTGATTTAAATAGCTGGACCCACCAATGCAGTTTGGTTCATTGATTCGAAGACTTCTCACATATACACAAGTACTTTAAAGCCCACCCTCCCGGTGCACCGGGGGAGGCGAAACGACCGTAGTGATCCTGAAGCAGCGCGCCAGAGTTAAGTGACAGTCCGGGTGTCCATTCAGTGCGTAAAGCCGCTATTCCGCATCGGGTCCGCAGTCTGGGCGCGGTCGGTACTCTCAACCATGGCTGTCAGCAGCACTGAAAAGAAAAAAAACTAGAGTACCAACATTTCGGGAGTGATGTAATCCGCTTCGTGAACCAACATCGTTCGACTTTCTTCCTGGCCCCTGTAATCTACTGCGGACCAGAGGGCCTTCTCAAATAACTTTCTCATGTTTATTTTGTAATGTATAATGAACCTAATACCGATACTAAAGTCTTGGAATAGTTTGTATATGGATTGGGGTTTAAGATTAGGGAGCTTTTTCTTGCCCTCTTGGGGCTAGGCCAGGGTCAGGGGGGGGTATCGTAAATGTATGGCCTGTTGGGGCTAGGGTCAGGGGGTTGTCAAAAATGTATGGCCTGTTATGCCCTTTGAGACTACCGTGATTAAGGGCAATAGTGTTTGTGTATAGGCTATACACAAATACAATTGAATTGAATAGACTAGATGAGACTGGTGAGTATATGCATGGAGTTGTATACTTTACTTACGGTCAAAGTTGTCCGGATGGATTTTTGGACGTGAATGTTTTGGCCTATAGCTTCAATGCTGTTCTACCATATAGGTAGGCCTGATGTGTGTGGGAAATAAATTCAAAATCCAAACCCCACAGTTTATATTGAACTTTTCTACTATGCTTTGTTTAATGCCCATTACAGTACACACTGCCTTTACAGCACAGACAAGGTATGACAAAGTAGATCCAACATGTCTGAAACGAAATAATAAAACTGAACTTCCAATAGAAGTGGTTGAAATAGTATGTTTCATAGTATGTAAAAAATAAATAAACGGAGAGTCCATCGGTCTTTCCAGCTTGTGTTTATTAAATTAAAAGGTTATTAATATTAGCATAATTACTGAATCACAGAGTGATGAACATGTTGAGCTTAGGTCACCTGACTCGGTGAACACTGGACAGACACACAACACCTGTCTGGACTAGATAATTTACAACATATATGAGGAGGATGATGGAAAAACACCCCGGAACACCCTCGCTGATCCATTAAAACCCTCGAGGAGCCCGCTGCACACTGGACATGCAGACATGTGGGCCGCTGGAGTCCTTGTGAAGTCATTTCATTCCCATCAGTATTTATTACAGGTGACGACACCAATGTAACGGGAGTCTTTAGAAGCTCAGCGAGACCAAAGCATTCTCTTCAAAACTGCAGATGATGGGGGGGGTTAAAGGGACTGTTTCCAGAGAGGCCCGACGCTGGTCCTGCGGTAAAAAGTGTCCAACAGGAGCCGGTAGTGGGACTGCGATGGACTATATTTAGACATTTGGGGGGGGGGGGGGGGGGGGGGTGGGGGGGGCTGTCCGAAGGCCCAGGGTCTGAGTTCAGTCGTTCACTCTCCCGGTCCATTCATCTGGAAAGGTGAACAAATCTTTTCGTTCTCTCGAAAAAGTGTAGAAAAAAATATAATGCGTGGACTGAATTGTTAAGTCAAATCTAGTCGTCCTTGATCAGCAAAATACAATGGAGAGAGAAGCTAAACCTGTATCATTCATATACATTTTGGTCATCCCTCCTTGGGACCCGATCAGCCAGATGTAAAACCAACCGTTTTCCACCAGTCAGGTCATATTCAACACATATTCCCCGCCTCTCGAACGTTCTCTACAAGTCTTTAGTGGTGTCTGAAATAGTATCAACATCTTCACAATCCCCACCGCGATGCCATGTAAAGGTCTATAAGCACCGGGGAGCATCATAAAGTGCCTGGCAAGACGAATCGTTATAAAACATACACTCTGATCATGTTGGAGGAGGGGACACCACGTGAACTCAAATAAAGAACGTTTTTGGAGTCTGAGGTTTACTAAAAAACACTGGTCGCGTGAGGAAACAGGAGCAGTGGCTTCGTGTGTGTCCCGGCCCACCGCTTGACCAACACTCTCAGGAGGCTGGCGCTCCACAATTAGGAATGGACGATGAAAGATCAATACATTTTTTTCTCTGAGATTTAAAAAAAAAGAAAAAAACAAAAACATAATACAGTTACCATAAGACATTACAAATTTGTATATTTAAAAGTTGTTGTATTATCATTTTCTTATTGTCAATTGCCCCATTGAGTCCTGGCGAGGCCTTGCCCGAGTCCAGCCCCACAGGAGGTCCCACCACATCATTCGTGGGTTCTTTTTTTCCCGGTCGATGAGTTTGGGCGTGTGTCAGTTTGTCTGTTTACGTCCTCATTGTTTGGTGTCTGTGCTGCATGAGGGAGGAAAGTGACAGCTATCCACACTGGACCAGTTTCAGGGACATCTAGTGCATTGAAAAAATGACAGGCCGGGGTCCATCTAGTTTCTGAGTTTTAAAATTCTCACCCCACATAAATGTTCCTAAAAACAGGCAAAACTAACTTCTTGCATCCACATCGAACTCCATGACTATTTCACATGTGGAGTGTTGTGGCGGATTTGGGGTGCTTCAACAACTGGTACATTGTATTTAATACATAAATATACAGGAAGTCAGTCATAGCGCCTCGACAGTTCCTTCGTTTCTGGGGATCGGCAAAAGTAAAAGACCTGAAGACTTTGTTGAATCTCTACGAATGCACCAACATACACAGATAGGAGCTGTGAGTCGAACCAGCCCAGCATGAATAGAGCCTCTCCCTCCAGCAGGGGGAGAGTGTGAGAGCCATGGGAAACGTGTAAGTGTGTGTGGTCGTGTGCTGTATCCTGTGTCTGTGTTCATGTGGTATCCTGTGTGTGTGTGTGTGTGTTGTATTTTGAGTGTGCGTGTGTCTGTATCTTGTTCCCATTCAGTTATTCTCAAACAGGGACAGCAGGTCGTCATTGTTGTTGCTCGGGTGGTCCGGGGGGCCCAGATAGGAGAGCAGCTCATCTGGGTTGGTCAGATCTGGAAGCAACTGCACACACAGATACAGAGTTAGCATCTAGTCTTACAGTTCCTACTAGGATAGAGTTATCTAGTCTTATAGTGCATGATCAAAATGAGGAAAATGGCTTTCGGTCAATCAGCATTCAGCATTGTCAGTCAGCAGCAGCAGATCAATTAACTCTATCCCCACATTTTACTTATAGCGCTGGAGACAAACGCCATAATGACGGCGTCAATGGAAATTAGTTTAGGCACAAAGGTTTTTGGAGGCATTAATGCCTTACCGGCCTTAGATGTGTGCGAGGCGCGCCCACTAGACTGTTATTCATGCTCACTGAGACCTGCGCGGCGTGGAGGAGCAGTTCCTCGTTGTCGGATGGCAACTAGCAAGTACAGGAGCCGGTCACGGGCCGAACTCGCCCGTCATTATGTTCAGTCACCGAGACACTCAATGCTTGTCCTACATGTAACATAATTCCTCTTTGAATAACGCATCTTTCCAAAAAGGTTGGCTGCATTTAACCATAAACGTACAGCTCGTTTCATTGATCTCGGTAATAACCAGCCTGCATCTCACTGCAGTGCGTGCTTCACTCTCCCCCTCTGTGGGACTTCTTTTTTAGGGGTGACCATAGAAGAGTACCGTATTTTCCGGACTATACGTCGCTCCCGAGTATTAGTCGCATCAGTCAAAAAATGCTCCATGACGAGGAAAAAAACATATATACGTCGCATCGGTGTATAAGTCGCATTTATTTTTAAACATTTAAACAAGAACGTTTAGTCTGGAGAGACTGAATAAAATTGCAATAGCAATATAGGTGTGTCGGTCCCACTCGTAGTTCTGAGAGTATAACCGAATTCAGTGACACCGGGATTCCACCGGACGCGTATGCGCCGCGCTCCAGTTTTCGCTGGCCAAGTCATGCGCTTTGATATGTGTGACAGCTATGTTGCACAACATTGCAGCTAAGGCTGGGGTAGCTTTGGTTGAACCGGAGGACATTGAGGACGATGACGACGAGAATATAATTTATTCGGTGGTGCAGTAGGCTTGCAGTGTTCAGTTGTAGGCCTAATGAATGACGGTGCCATCTTGCGGCCGAAGATTATGTACGCACAATTTTGGCATATAAGTCGCTTCGAAATATAAGTCGCAGGGCAAGCCAAACTACAAAAAAACCGCGACTCATAGTCCGGAAAATACGGTAGTCCTGTACTTGTGTTGATTCAAACAGTCCCATGTTAGTTGTAACTCCTGAAGTCCCTATAGCCTCATAGGACATGGCTGCTCCCCGCTAATTCCTTCTGCTTCGTGTGAAACAAACTGCTGGCTCTGTTGCGTTAATGGAAGATGAGCGAGAGTGATTTACAAAATAATGATGTCTCTTAATGGCATAACCCAAGTGTGACGAAGCCCAATGATTGCAGCCATACTACTACATGTCCACATAGTAAAACAAGGCTTTCTTGAGACCTAGACTTTATAGCAGCGCTGTCCACTGTAGCTGGACCCCTGTGCTGAACTGGTGAGGCTGGAATTGAGCATTGGAATTGTATACGATCCCATTGCAACCCAAATTGGATCAAATCATTGCAAATTTGTTGTTTAATATCTTAATTATTGTTTTTTTATGTTTCAATCTGTTATTGTGTAATTATTAAAAGCTTGAAAAATGCCCTTTACAGCACATTCTGAATAGTTAAAAAATAGAATAGATTGCCAACCCTATTTTTTTTTATATACACACATATATATATATATATATATATATATATATATATACATACATACACACACACACACACTCACATCCAACGAAGGTTCTGGAACATCAGACCCCCCTGGCACCCCCAGACCAAACCCGTCGCCTTGGAGACGGGGGTTCTGGTTGCCACGCTGCATCATTTGGTTGCCATGGTTACCGCTCCCCGGCTGGGCGTTACCGTGGAGACCATGTGACTGCTGCTGGGAACCAGCATGGGAAGTGGGGTCCAGCCGGCCTGGAAGAGACATCTGAGCAGAGAGAGAGAGACACACCATATATATGAGAGAGAGACACACTATATATAAATAAATAAATAAATAAATAAAGAAAGAAAGAAAGAAAGAAAGAAAGAAAGAAAGAAAGAAAGAAAGAAAGAAAGAAAGAAAGAAAGAAAGAAAGAGGACGATACACGGCACAGCGATGGTGGGCAGAGCAGCCCTGTGGGAGGTACCTGTAAGAAAGAAGGAAAGAAAGAAAGAAAGAAAGAAAGAAAGAAAGAAAGAAAGAAAGAAAGAAAGAAAGAAAGAAAGAAAGAAAGAAAGAAAGAAAGAAAGAAAGAGAGAAAGAGAGAAAGAAAGAAAGAAAGAAAGAAAGAAAGAAAGAAAGAAAGAAAGAAAGAAAGAAAGAGAGAGAGGACGATACACGGCACAGCGATGGTGGGCGGAGCAGCCCTGTGGGAGGTACCTGTTGGCCCATGGGATGTGGGGGAGGTTTGTCGGGGGTGAGGAGGCCACTGGGCAGCTCCGACTGGTACGAGAGAGGGGGCGGCCCGGGAGAAGAGAAGTCTCCTCCCACTCCCGGGAACTCTGGGAAGCCTCCAGGCTGGCCGGGGTACCCACCTGCCGCGCAAGGGAGAGACCCGGTAAACAATGATGTCATCACTCTAACAAGGTACGAGGACGCTGTTCACTAACATAGGTTACCAGATCCAGAGAAGTTAAAAACAAAAAGGGGTCCCTCGATAAACAGGAAGCCATGTGCCTCACGCCAAGAGAGGGTTCCTGATTGGCTCTGGTCTGTGCTGTGACATGTGCCTCAATATCTTTGTGCTGTTGTGGGGACATCATGGCCTACATTCAAATAAACATCATTCGGTCTCCCGAAAGGGATGTGTTGTTTAGCTGGTTCGCCTCCCAAATATGTTCCGCCGCGAACAGGAGGCGGAGCAGGCTGAGCATTACAACGTGGGCCTACCTTGTCCACCGTAGTCAGAGTTGCCGCCGTTGTTGCTATTGCCCCCTGCAGGCATGGTGGGGAAGGGCATGGGCGAGGACGAGGTCCTCGAGGAGGGTCCAGAGGAGGAGGGTGAGGGGCCTAGTGACGCGATCATCTCCATAACGCTAGGCAGGACCATGTGACTCGGGCTGAGCGTTCGGCAGCGTTTCAGCACGGGCCCGTCCGGCTCCTCCTTGATGTGGAGGTCGGGCTTGACTGGAACCGGCTTCCAACTGCAGACCGGGTCGATGGTGATCTCCTCGTACTCAGAGCTGGAAAGTCCGGGAGACCGGGAGAGGAGCAGAGGCAAAGGGAAGACCATTAAAGATGGAACAGAGCCACAATGCAGAGGAATCATGGCATCCATTGTCAGGGAGTCATCTCATGCCAACCACAGGAATGACGGTCAATCATTGATGATCTCTGGGTGTGGCATTTCAACTGCGTGTCATGAAGACTGATCTAGATCAGTTCAACTACCCGGATTGGATCAAATCATTCCAAGCGGTCGGGCCAAGCAACCACGTTTTGTGGTTGGCCAACCCTGAGGCCGCGCCAATGTGCTGCTAACATAGAGGCAGAGGAACTGAACTTACCTCTGGACGTAGATGAGGATCCCCAGCATATACTGGTCCACCTCCAAGCCTTCCAGAAGAGCCGTTTTACTACACAAACACACATTATTGACTAAACGTTATATTCAATTTCAATGGCAACACCATTGCAATCAGCCACTGTTTCAGTTGGGACGATGAGACCGTCAGAATACAGTGCAGTATTCACATGATTTTCATACAAATAAATACAGAAGCAACTACACCCATTATTTTTTGTCATGTGTTCGAGCACAACCTCAGACTCATTACTCCTTATATGCCAAGGGTTTCCCACAGAAACCCACATTTTAGCGGAGGGGTAGTGCTTCCGAGAGTCAATAAAATAGCACAGCGTCGAATCATCATCCAGAGTCTACTACAATTATCTGTCAAACAATCTTGTGTATTATTGGATATGCATTATAATCTCAAAGAACAACAGCATATTTAGATGTATGCTTTGGGGAATATTTGAAAGTAGAAGTAGATAGCTGGAAAGGGAGCAGTAGAGAACAAGATGTTATTTCACACACCTGTTGGGGGCATGATAACGCTATCTGATTAGCGTTAAATCACACGCTATGTGATTTAAAGGCAAGAGTCGCTGAACCAATCAGCGAAGAGATATCCTGATTGGTCAGAAAAGACGCTGCCGCTTTCTAAAAATCACTGACAGATAAACCTTGTTTCCTGTTACGTTACGGGATTTTTCAATCTCAAGAGTTCTCATTTGAACTAGTGGAAGAGGAGAACAGGATCTGAATAGGTGGGATTCTACAGTGGAAGGTCTTAAGGGGGTACATTTTAAACCTTTACGGACACTTTTTCTAAGAAGTGGATAGCCAATTACACACCAACAGATTCCCACCTCCGGCAACATGATAGGTTGGAACAAACATAACATGTCGCAAAATGAACCACCCGCTCCCCCAGATTTGAGTTAGCCATCAGACGTTAGATTATTGATATCAAGTCTGATTTGGGAGGACTACTTCTGAGTGTAACCTTTGATGAGTGTGTATGTATGTGTGGGTATGCGAGTGTGTGTATGTTTAGACATACTTGCACACAGGGCAGCGCCACGTCCCTCGTTCACAGTTGAGCTGCAGGTACGATTCCAAATCAAAGCACTACAGAAAGAAAGATGATAGACACATTTTACTTAATGAAGACAAGACATCAGAGGCAACATATAGCAATCAGGTAGATTATATATTGTATTACACATTCACACACACACACGTCATAGCGTGGCATGGTGCTAGAGGGTGATTGGCCGATGCTCAAACCTGGATGTGTCGACAGTCGTGGCCTCTCGCGGGGAGCTGGATACGTCGGAATGTGATTGGACACTTGAGGGAGACCCTGATGGCGGTCTGCTCCACCCCGTCCTCGCCGTTGAGCCCGGGGGTCCCCGGGATCGTCCCACTGCTGAAGTTCCTCTTTACTGGGAGACAGAGAGACAGACGAAGCAGGTCAGACAGACACACATACAGTAGCTCAGTCAGACAATCACAATATCAGACAGGCTGTCAGACACACACATTCAGTAGGTCAGTCAAACAATCAGACAGGCAGACTGACACACATACAATAGGTCAGTCAGACAATCAGACAGACACACAGGAAGACAAACACACATACAGTAGACCAGTCAGACCGACAGATATACAAGCAGACGTCTGACCGACTATCAGACATCAGTTGTTAGACAGACACACACATCTTCTGTGCAGTTAGCGACTAATACTGATGCTCACTTATCTTCATTGATTTAATTTATCGAACACCAATCAAATTGAATTGAAACACTGCTCTCATGCACTTATTGTATGTTGCAAGTCCTGGCACTTAAAAAAAAAATAAAAATAGTACATACGTAACCTAGCAATTTTAATTGTTAGCAATTGATTCTAGAAATATCTTCACTGTACCGACAGTGATACATTGTTATTTTTTCTTCTGACAAATGTACTGATTGTACGTCGCTTTGGATAAAAACGACGTACAATAATAAATGATAAAGGCGCCAAACTGAGGTAAAACCAATCAAGACAAAAACAAGAGTCGCATCCTCATAGACGATAAGCTGCTATTGGTTGGGGTAGGTGCTGTCCATAGGGGATACAAGGAGGTAAAGCCAAAGAGAGCCTACTCTTGGTAACACAGTGCTCTGCAGGGAGAAGCCTCTTCTTCATGAGTCCCTGAAGAACCGAGCGGACAGACGGCCGATGGACCAGCTGGAGGACAAACAGGTGGGACTGCCGAGAGAGAGAGAGAGAGAGACACATAGGGCAAGAGTAGAAGGAGGGGATAGTGAAAAAAGTTAATACAAATCGATGGTTCATTATTTGTTCATAGTAATGCGAGTACAAAAAATATATAAATATGTGGATGATTTATAACTCAGACCGCCATCAAAAGGTCTAGTGTGTATTATATAGCGCGGTAACTAGCGGTGGGGTTTCAGATTGCAACCAACTGAATACATTCCCTCCCATAACATGGATCAGGGGTTAAAACTAACTTTTCTCACCACCGTTCTCGAATCGTCCCGAAAATCATTTTGAACCGTCCCGAGAATCTTTTTGAACCGTCCCGAATCGTCCCGAGAATCTTTTTTACATTTTGAGTTTTAACTTACTGATAATATAATAAAAACACTAATACATTATGTGGCTAAAATAATAGTTATTTCCAGACTAGATTTGTTTAGCTTCAAGATGACAACCAACACCCTCAGTCACAGAACATGCCCTTCTGCCAGTACTCCACCATTTAATGACTTCATTTAGTGAGTAGTATTCCTCAAGAGGAGGGTCATTTCGAGGAGGGTCGATTTGCATGAGGCTGTTCAGAGTGTCATTGGCTAGGCGAGACCTCCAGTCCGACTTCACCCGTTTCATGCAGGAGAAACCACGCTCGCCTTTTTCGCAGAACGGTCAGCGCGTTTAAACTGCCCGAGGTAAATTGCCTGCTTGAGCTAGCACCCCAATTTACCCTCCCGGCCCCTACACACATTGGCGGTTTATTTGGTTTCATTCTGATGTAAATGCGACGGGTCCGCGGTTCCGGGGGAGCTATCTAACTGGAGTTCTTACTGGAGAAAAAAGTGAAATCCGCGAGCTGCTGATTATGTAAGAGAAGGTGATGCAGTCGCATGAAACAAAGACGCTGAAAGATGGTGCGATCTACGAGAGAGACCAGAGGAACTGTCCTTAGGAGGCTTTTGTGGTGGTCAGCAAAATAAAGAATATGTTGGCGTTTGTAGCCTTCACTCAGACGTAAACTCATTCTTTCATGCGGGTGTCTTCATTCATAAAAAAATAGTAACATTCGGGGGTATGCAAATTATTCTAAAGAGGTCTAGACTGGAGATGCACGGTTGGCGGTCATACCCGCGGACACCGTGGATAATCCAAGGGGTTGGGGGTTAGGTTAACATATCGACTAGAAAAACAGCAAACTGACAAATTTGACATATTTTTCTATAATCTCCCTGCGTCTGAAATGTGCGATCATCTCTGCCCAGCGCTCGTCCGCTGGTTTTCCATAAACATTCCACAGTGCGATCATCCCAGTTGCATATGCCCTCAAAAACACATTGTTGAAATATGCTGGATACTTTATTCTTTCTATGTGGCTTTGAGTCAATGATCAGGCTATAATAAGGCCACGTTGGCCATGTTATCGCTGACAACAGGTTGGTTGGACATTTTAGTGTGCCGACAGGCTTTTGTCGAGGCGCGGAACACACAACTCAAAATTGGGACGTCTGGTCACCCGATGATCAGGCGGGTGCAATGCGGGTATCAATTGTTGAAAAACACATTGCTTCGGGTCGGTAGATATTGATATAAGGCAGCGGGTACGGATGACATTACAGCTCTTCCGCGCATCTCTAGTCTAGTCTAGTCTAGTCTAGTCACCGTGTGCAGCCCCGACTTCTCCAGTGAACCAAGAAAGCCCATGCCGTGACGAACGGGGGATTTTTACCCCCTCGGTTTTACACAGGAAACTTGAGATAAGACGGTGAAATCGCCGGGCGTGCCAAGCTGCGAACAAACCAGCTTGGCAGTGTACAAAGGCCATCAACAAACCAATGTTGCAAGCAGTCTCGGCGTCTCATTGACCAACACAAACGCGCCAGCCAATTGATCGAAGCTGAGTCCTTTTTCCATTTACAGTTCACAAAAGTATTATCCACCGTTCGCAGAAAGTGTTGAAAACTTAAACAGAAAAATGAAGTCAGTGCCCACAAAATTCTCTTCGTCCCGAGGTCGACCCGAGAGAGAATATTGATCCTCCCGATGACAATTAATTACGTCCCCGGGACGACGGGACAACGTTTATTTTAATCCCTGACATGGATGCATTAAATAATGAAAACCCATTCATCATAATCCTCCATTATTTAACCTCCATTACAAATAACTCCTCTTAGTACCACAGTAATTCTGTTGAAAGGACGGCGCATAAGTTCAACTTCATAGGTTACATGAGCCACGTCCTATACCGGTTTATGGTCACTTGTATCCCTAAAATGCTCCTACACAACGACGCTACTAAAATAAGAAATCCCAAATGGGCCATTGCCACAATGATAACAAGCCCCCCTCCTTCCTACAACTCAACAAAAAACAACCAATCTTATTTTCATTGGAATATTAACTAATTAAAACATACCAACGAATATAATATTATCTAGCTCGGAACCACTCAATTCTACATACTGTACTGTAAAATGAGGCGGTCGAAGTGGCGCCCGTGTGTGCGTTTGCATGTCTGCATGTGTGTGTGCGTGTCTTACACAACAGCAGGCTGTGACAGTGATCTGAATGGTGTTCCTTCCTGGTTGGCAGACGTGCTTCAGATACAAGGGCTTATGGGAAGTCTTGTTGTCCCCGCGCTCTATGGTCAGCGGGGTGGCGTTGACACTGACCTGGGAGGTGGAGATACGTAGAGAAACATATTAGTCATGTACTACAACATTGCGATGGTGTTAGTTCTGCAGTACATTTATATTTTAGGGGATTTTGATGAAGCTTTTATCCAAAGCAAATTACAACCATTCATTCACACACCGACGTTGGAGTCAACCCCGCATGGCGACAGCCAGCTCGCCGGGAGCAGTCAGGGTGAGTTGTGTTGCTCGGGGACTCCTCGATACTAAGGAGCCGGGAATCGAACAAGCAACCTTCCGGTTACCAGTCAACCCCGCTCTACCTCCTGAGCTACTGCCAACCACATACACATAGGTCATAGTGTGTTTGTGTGCGTGTCAGGTTCAGTATAGTCGGCCGGGGGATGAACACTAACCTGAACAGACGCAGGCCAGTTGGTGTTCATCTGCCGATCTTCATGGTGGTAACATTTGAACTGCAGCTCCAGATCTGGCCTAAGAGACGACAGGTGGAGGCGGATCCAATCAATGGAGGCACAGTGTGTATGTGTGTCCGTTTATTGACATATTGTTTATGGGTGTTTGTATGTGCACGATTGTGTGTGCCTACCTCATCATCAGGGTCTTGATGACAGAGTCCCTCAGCTGGAAGACGTGGTTACTCACGGCCAGGTTGTGCTCTAGTCTGAAGGGCTCTAGTACCACGCCGTCACGCACAGGAAAGGTCAGCCGAAGGTCGTCGCTAGGGTTACCTGCCAACAGCAAATTGAGTTTGTTGATATGATTATTACGAGGCAGACAGCAAGGGGTCCCTGGAATGCATTTACCGTACTGTCCCACGGTTGTGGAAACATTGACTTGAAATTCTTTTTTTAATCAAAACACCTATAAGGATTGACATTTTGGTCTACATGTCTCATGAAAAAAGAATGATGTTATGAAGCCATACTTGCTCAGCAGCTGGCCACACACAACATTTTGTGCGTGCATGAGTGTGTATGTGTGCGTGTGCGCGTACCGGAAGGAGGGGGTGGAACCAGGCTGCTCATGTTGGGCTTAATGTCCGGCAGGAAGGAAGAAGGTGATGGCTTGACGTCACTGTTGCTAGGAGACATGTAGGGTGGGGCCATTGAACTCCCAGGGGTGATGGGAGGGGTGGGGTTACCGGGAAGGGGAGAACTAGGGTAACCTGGCAACCCTCGGCCCGGCTGGAAGAGAGAGGAGGGGCATTAGACAGTAACAGAAAGGTAGGAAAAAATGAAAAGGTCGACACATGCAATGAACAACGATCAACATGGCATGTGGCAGTTGCATAAAGAGGCAGAAAGGACTTGAACATCATCCCGTGATGTTTTTTTTGCATAAAGATCCTGTATGTGCCAAGACTTACACTATAAAAGACACAGGTCGGGAATAATTGGACCAACCGAACCACAGCATAGGACGGGGCTTACCCCAGTAGGCTGGTTGAACGAGCTGTACGTGCCACCGGCGCCACCTGCTGATAAGGAGTTTAATGCACCGCCCTGCCCATTAAACTGGTCCTGACACACACACACACACACACACACACACACACACACACACACACACACACACACACACACACACACACACACACACACACACACACACACACACACACACACACACACACACACACACACACACACACACAGAGAGAGAGAGAGAGAGAGAGAGAGAGAAAGTGGTTAGTCCTGATTAGCAGCTTTATTTGGTGCAATCTTGAGGCATCTCACAGAATTCCTGCTTACCTTGTAGTATTGTGAGTTTGGTGGGGCCGAGTTGGGGTACTGTGGGAGGGACATCTTGTGGTTCTGGTAAGAAGGGGAGGGACCAGATCGCTGGGGTGCGGGGCCAGGACCACCGGGACCTGTAGAGGAAGGAACACGTTTAGAGCAAAACTGGTGACTCAATTGTTTTCATCTGACTTGGCTTATCGTAGGGCTGTGCAATTAATCGAATTTCGATCGAGTTGAAACGATTAATTTGACATTTTCCGTTTTACAGTAGGCCTAGAGAGTTTATGAAAGTTTATGAAAGAGACGCGCATGCGAAAGCATTCAACGCGGCGAGAGAGAGTACAATCTAACAGGCGTGCTGCATCAGGAAGTATGCCGTTGGCAGGAGGCGGGACATGCCAGTGAACCGCCAATCAGCAGCATCGACTGTTGACAGACATGTTGGAGTAGACCTACCGTGTGGAATATTAAAGTTTCAGTAACGTTACAGTTTGATGAACGATAACAAGCTCCTATAGCAGACTTTAACTAAGAGTTCTTTAAGGCAGAACTGCCAAGTACATCTTGTATATGTAGTTCTGTTTAACAACAATATGATTTTTATTAGCCATGTGTTTGTTATGGCTTTGTGACTTTTAACTTTGCTATGGAGAAATGCTGGGACCGTTGTTCTCTAGACATTAAATAGGGAATGTATTATTTCAGTCGAGTCATTCGTCAGTGCATTTGGCTGAATATATTGTATTCATGAAATGTTTTATAAAAATCAAATGTTAGATTCAGAATGTTGTGGCAGACAGTACACTTACACACGAAAAAGGTTTTATTTTGGAATTTTTTTTTATTTTTACTTACACGTGTTTCTATGTCATAATTGATTGTGTCAATAAATGCATGTTTTCAAACTCAAAAATAATCGTTTGAATAATCGTGATATCAATATTGACCAAAATAATCGTGATTATGATTTTTCCCATAATCGAGCAGCCCTAGCTTATCGTTTAGTTAGCACAGAAAAGGGTTTGCAGTGAATGTATTCTACACTGTTGAAATGGAGACGTTCGAAAGCAGTTCGTCAGCCCCTGCGAATACACCAAAAGTATAATTTACATCCGTAAAGCCGCTGATTTTTAAAAAAAAATATATATATATAATGTAAAAGTTAAAAGGGACTACGTGTAGGATTCTACATGGATGAATGGGTTTTAATTGGTTTGCAGATGATGACAGAAAAGCCTGTTTACAGAGCTCGCCCTCGCCCTCCAAGCACAAGCTCAAGCCGGCTGCAGTCCACTTATCGGCCAAAGGAGCCTTTGAAATTGACGCCTTTTCTGCAGCCATTTATGGTTAAAATGTCTTTACTTATGTAAAGGAAAACGGAATATAATGGAACATAGCAAAAGAAGGCTATCAGGCATTCTGTGTTGCCTTCAAATATGTCCCAGTCCCCCACACATCCACTTTGTGTCTTTTGTTCAGGGGATTGTGTTTGTGTGTACTGGGGACTAAAAAAAGACTCGGAGAAAAGAGACACACCCCTGTCGGAGGCATTGTTGCAACTATGAGTAACGCTATAGAACGCTTTCAAAATAAAAGTCCTCTGCTTCTTTCCTGTTTTTAATCGGGGGGGACAAATGCGTGTGTTCTAAATTTTGAGGGGGGCACATCCCCTGAGGTCGACACCTATTCCAAAAAGTAAAACATGAACCCACAGTCTTGAGAAGTATTCAAATGTCCATATTTACATATTGCATACTGTGGCTTTATGGTGTAGGCCAGGTAGGTTTTCTCACCTCCATGGTACTGCATGTTCTGCCCTGAGTAGGGGCCCTGACCCGGGTGGTGGGGCCCAGCTCCCCCAGGGCCTGGACCCCCGGGGCCGGACATCACGTTCACACTGGAGCCCACCTGGAGCCCGTACTGCTGGGGTACGCCGGGGAACGACTGGGGACAGACACACACAGCAGCAGGATTAGCCCAATGAGCATCCAGACTTACTTCTCTACACATTTCATTCTGAAGTTTCTTCTGGGAAAAACTCGAGCCATTTTCATCATCTAAGTGCGGTTGCTTCCATGTAAACCGAGTATACAGTGGCCAACGATTTCTAAAGCTCTAACAAAATGACTTAAAGGGGACACATTATACCACCAGGTGTGAGTGTGATTAGCCTTACAAGCTATTTCGAATATCTGCGCCATATGACATCACTATTGTGCGTGTCCACCTAGATCTTTGCTGAATAGATGAGTAATGTTTATTTCAGTCCACTGGGTAGGCGGGTAAACTGATCTATCCAGCACGGATCTAGGTGGACACGCCCACTACTGATGTCATATGGGGCAGATTTCGAAACGGCTCATAAGGCTAATTACACTCACACCTGGTGGTATAATATGTACCCTTTAATAACAGAAACCATACACTATAGACTATAACCCACAGAAATGTACCATAACTTTTCGCTATGCAAGACACCATGTTGTTAACATGGTGGTGGTAAGTGAGGTCCCCCCCTTCACTGTAGGCGTCTTTGAGTGTCTAGAAAAGCGCTAAATAAATTCAATGAATTATTATTATTATTAACGATGGGTCACTGGTCACATGGATTCTGTCATTATATTTATTTGCAAGTCCCGCCTTCCAGTTGCTGATTGGCTCGTGGAGTAGAGCTACGAGAGCGACCGCTACCAGACCTTGAATCACAGAAAACCCGACTCAAATCATAACCTTTGGTCAACTGGTGTTAAAAATGACCTAATCATTAATTAATTATCAGACTTTAGGGATTGTTTTTTTCTTTAATGATCAGGACAGACATGTTAGGCAATGCTAAAAGGGTGATGCATACAATTCAGGAATCATTCATAGTAATTAATTAGCAATCCCATCAGCCAGAGAACTGTTTATGAATGTAGATGACCACCGACTTGTGATTTATCTGGTTTTGACCCAATGCATTGGGCCAGCTCACCTCAGAGTTGTAGGGCCGTTTGAGGCCTTGTTGCGGTCGTAGAGGTCCTTGCTGGGGCCCGGGCCCGTAGTTTGGATGCTGGGCCATCCTCTGAGCGGGTCCACCGGGGCCGTACATGGGGCCCATTGAGGGGGGGGCCCTGCTCTGACCAGGGCCCATGCCACCTTGGGACATACCAGGGGGGCCGCGGGGGCCCGCATGGGACATGAACTGCTGGTTGTAGGCCGATCCACCCATCTATGAAAGAACAAATAACCCAAAGTAAACACACGTTATTATACATTAGACGATGTCCTATTGTGATCGGCTGCCGGCTATGGCCCACGTAACTACGGACCTAGGGACCATTCTATGTCACTAAACAGAGGCGTTCATGCCCCTACATTCCAGACCTAGGCGTACGCAAAGATGTGCAGCCTACCTGAGGTGTCCGTTCGTGTCAAGGTCATAGAATAGCCCTCAATTCTGTCATTTTGCATCACAGAATGTCAAGAGTCAGGCCGAGATATTGATTTTAAATAGTTGGATGGGTAAAGAAATATAATTCACGTAGTAACAAAAAACACAATCAGCAAAATGTACTTCTGCAGAACTTCAATAAGGTAGGTAGATCTATACAGCTTGCAGGGTAGAACACTAACCAATACAGAAGGTGGAGAACTTTATTATCCGTTCAATGCGTTTCCTCTTTGTCGATTGAATCACAGGTGCGGAAGCATTGGTGTCCCAGCGGCCATTAATCTCACCTGTCCATAGTTCATTTCCTGGTTGTGTTTCTCCTGGATGGCAGCCACTGTTGCTGTAGCGGTGGCGGTTGCCGTGGCAGCGGCCGCGGCGACAGCGGCAGCGGTTGCTGCCTGGGTGAACTCTGACCCCCTGGAACCGCCCGGTACCTGTTGGTAGCTGTATAGGGCAGTATCAGATCAGAACCCAACCAGGGTACATAAACCAGCCACCATAGCAGCATCGCCCCAGCTCTTAAACTAACTTGAAAGACACTGATATTTCTCATGTTTCTCTACATCACATTGACTGGAGAAATGCAGATGCAAGCTCAGCATCATTGAGATCTATATCCACATATATATTTATGTTGCCTAAGGCATGTTAGTTTACTCCCTCTCATCTGCCATTGATGTAAAAAAGGGATGAACAAATAAATACGTATGGATTTTCTCAGATTTGTGTCAATGTATTTTTTCAGAAAACAAATGTGTTGTTATCCAAGACAAGAAAGGCCGCAAACTGATGATTTTTTTTGTCACCTTTTGGTTGTCTAAAAAAAAAGCTGATCGCCAATGGGGGAAAAAGCTTTGATGACGCATGTTGTCATTGATTAAGCAGTCAGCCAATCAGATGGCAGTCATTCATTAACGTTTAGATTCACGGTTCATCTGTCAGTAACCTACCTGCCCCCATAGCCCGGTGCTCCTCCCGGGTACCCTCCGGAGGACCGGCCGTACATGCCCTGGCCCATGTAGCCCTTGTTGGGCTCAGGGTACCCCTGTTGGCCCATGTACCCTCCAGGAGGGCCACCCATACCGGGCCCACCGGGTCCCTGCATCATGGGCCCGCCACCTGGGTTGTTCCCGGGACCCATCCCTCCCCCACCTAGACCCTGGAGCGAGGGAGAAGGAAAAACAGACAAGGACACATGAGAAATTGGAAAATGTGATTTCTGATCAGGCCGGGTTCACCCGTCCATCTACCCAACTGTCTGTCTATCAGACTACCAGGGCATCCAGCCTTATATCTCCATCTATCCACACGTCTTACCTGGCTGGCCGAGGGATTGGTCACCCCCCAGACTGTGGTTACCACGGAGAGGGATCCTGTTGGCTGATTGGACTGTTGCTGCCAACTGGAGGGGTCATAGGGGTACGAACCGTCGCTGGGAACACAAACACACATTCAAATAAATATGGGAACTGTATCGCATGTACTTTGAGATGTGTGAGTGAGTGAGTGAGTGAGTGAGTGAGTGAGTGAGTGAGTGAGTGAGTGAGTGAGTGAGTGAGTGAGTGAGTGAGTGAGTGAGTGTTTCGTACTTGTGGGGGTTGTTTGATAGTCCAGCCTTCATGGGGTTCATAGGATTCATAGTCAGGTTGGGGGGGCTTCCTCACAGAGACAGACAGCCCACCTAGTGAGACAGACAGATTAATGCATTGTGTTTTCTAAGACGTTTACTTTACTTAGCAATCCTGCCCAGAACCTGTACATTCTGCCAGAAACATTGAGCTACATCAGGAGATTATTTCCAAGCGTAAAATGATTGAAATGGGAAAATTTGAATGCAACAAGTACTATCTACATCTCATTGAATATGTAAACCTGCTTTGGTACAGGGACTTGCTGTACTTTCAAAACTACACGAGGAGCGGCATCATTACCTATGATGTGCAGTAGATAAAGAAGAACAGCTCTGCCACAATCACTCGTTTCTAGGCTACAGCTGCCATAACCCGGTTCATTGGCCAGAGTCATGTCACATGACCCACAGAGCCCCTCCCCACCATCCGCAAACTAAGGTGTGTGTGTGTGTGTGAATAAAGGAGGGGGGAGGAAGTCGTAGTCACACATTCCTGAACATCACTGTGGTGTCAAACAATACACACAGCGAGGAGATAGGAAGACTGCCACACGTGTGTCAAAGTTAGATAGATAGATAAAAGAGGATACAAATGAGGAATAAATGGATATCTATTACACATCTATAAAAAAATGATATTACCTTAATACCAGAGTAGAAAATATACCAGCTACGCTAATTATTTTATATGTAACCATGACATTTTTTTCCGGCATGAATCGTCCAAACCATCTGCCCTTGGCATGCTGGCAGGTGTTATTCTTCACCGAAACGTCTCCAAATATAGCCCTTTATAAATTCCATGTTATTGGACATTAAAAGGGAGTGCACTCATTGAGGACTAATAATGTAATGCAACTATAAATGTACACTGAGTTAACTGTTGAAATGTAAAGTCTGCCCAGTGCATCTCAGTGTGCCACTTAAAATTGACTGAAGTCCATTTTGGAGCCAAAAGAGCTTACTGATATGCTTATTCTAAATATATGTGTGAACTTTGTTCATGGTCCAACATAAACACCATCCAATGGTGGATGCATTCAAAAATAATGTTTTGACCAGGAACAGAGCAATCTCCGCTACTGTAGTTGGGCTGGTCAAGAATAGCAAATTGCAAAAGTTAATTTTGGACCTGGAATATGTGATAAGTCTATTAATATAGCATATTTAGGTCTACAATTTAATAATTTTTTTTGTACAGACATTTTACAATGTCATGCCAGTACAGTGTGTGGTCACAACAATGTAACAAATGTTTGCAAATGTTTTGCATGTTTAAAACTAAATTGTAAGTACCACTTGGAAATCTGATATTGGTAAGGCAGATTGTTTGCACTGCCAATTAAACCAGTTAAGAAATTAAGAAAACATAATCTAAGGGACCATTTTGGTCCAGCTAGGTGAATCCCGCTTTAGCATGCAAGAGGTCTTGTACTCGCATGCAAATTTCCTCGGCTCCTGTGCAGGCCAGGCAGTGGCAGGTAAAATTATTAGCACATGGTTTATGAAACACTGTAAATCCCATTGCTAGACTGACAGCCAGAGAGAGAGAGGGTCAGAATAGAAATGGAGCAGTCAGGCCTACATATATAAAAAAATTTGAGTTACTAGCACACATTTCTTTGAACTTGAGTCAACAAACACACTGCCCCAACAAACACCAACACCAAACCATTCCTCTTGGCTGACATTGGCCAACACCGATTCAACATATTAGCAACTAGAAACTTCTCAAGTTAATAGCCAGCGACAGCCAAGGGGTATGGCAGACTGGCCCGAGGATGGCTTGTGCCGATTGTTAGGGCAGTGAGTAAACATCTGGAAGGATTATGAACTTGTGATTTTATTTAATTCTGAGGATAATTCAATTATACATGACATTATAAAGCACATTCACAGGTTTTTAAGTACCCAGTCCGAGAAAAAGTATGCCATGTGAAAGGTCTGTACAGAATTGCTGGGTGTATGCTCCTGTAAACATTATCCAACTGAGAGGGAGAGTCGAAGGCTGGGGGTTCGATCAGACACTATGGCACATGTTCTGTGGAACGCTGTTGCTAAAACAGCAAGGAGGTCTCGAGGAATGAACGTATTTATTTATTTTCTCTACGGTAAACATTCCACCTCAAAACAGCTTAATGTTGGCCTGCAAGTAATGTATTCATCATAAACCTCTTTCAAGATTCACCTGGGACTACTTTGAACTCCGGCACGTGTAGTTTGATGAGGTTTTCTGCTTCCTGCTACTACTGAACCATCGTGGTCCGTCTCCTCACTAGAGAGTTCTGTGGACCGGAGTCAAATGTGCCTTGTATGTGTAAGCCGGTATAGTGGGCCATTACTATCTGGTTCTACGTTTACAATGCCATAGTGGAGCTCCCACACACAGGACCAGACCAACACCCTCAGTGGAGCTTAGTCCTTACTGGTTAAGGTTCAATGTCTGAAATTGATATAGAGGATGGATGGAGGCAGACATGCAAAAACTCCTGAGAAATTATCAATAGTCTGAGCACAACCTTTATAAAGAACCTGTCTCAACCATAACATAAATTGCAGTCGAGTCATATTCATATGACCAAAAGTAAAAAATAAATAAATAAATAAAAAGTAATGGCAGTTCCACCGAGGAGCATGTAGTCGTATCATATAAATTATCTCACAGACCTTCCATTCTCTTTGTAGACTATATTTGGATTGCTCCATCTCGGGTTCAATCGATCGTCGAGCTCAATGCCATGCAACATAGTAGCATAACAACTTGCAGGAAACAGACAATAGCTATGTTGGCTCCGAGCCAGCAGCCACCTCGTCGTCCCACTAGCGTGCACGGTCCACGCGCCCTGTGGTACTGGGAGAACACGGGCGATAAACGGTCCTCGGTCCTCGTGAGCATCGGTACAGCGAACGCTCGGGCCAAACGAACATGTCAGGGGAGGACATTTTGAAACGTCTTGCAGTGTGGCCACCGAAGACAGGCTAGCAGCGAGCTAACGAGCCGCACACCACTGTTTACAATGGCAGAGAATGAGGATTTGCCATTAGCTGCTGTGCTAGCCTCCTTACTTAACAAGCATTAGCATGCTAACGAGGCGACTGCGTAAATGAGCCAATCCCATTTAACAACCCAAGGAATTTGCTTATCTAAATGTCCCACGGGTGTACCACTGATATTAGTACACTGCTGAAATCGTGACTCGGTGATTCATCCACTACAAGCGGGGAATAAAATATTTTCTTTACAGCTGTTACCAGGCTAACGTTTGCGGGCTATGACAATGGAATGCTACGGCGTTAGCCGTTAGCAACCGTTGGCTTCCATCTCTAAAATACACATACATCCCTGGAACATTGAGCATTAAATTTAACCACACTATTGCCTCCATCTCACACCGTATACGACTATATGTCCAAAACCGAGAGCAAACGATTAGTTTGTTTAGTAGCCGACCTTACCTTGGTTACTTCCTCTGTCTCCGAGCCCTCGGCCGGGCTGTGAGCTCAGAACAGAGCAAACCCTGGAGTATAAATGACCAAAGGGGACCCGAACACAGTTCCGACAGGAGCCCCTTAACCCGTCCGGTAACTGCTCACTAAATTCCTCACGGAAGTCCGTATTCACACTGGTTTTCACTCCAGCCAGCTAGCCCAGCTAGCTTGCTCCTGTGTATTATCCTGCTGTGGATATTGGCACCATCCCCCGATACTCCAAAATCACCAGAATGCACCCTTACACCGTGGGTCCTGGGGCATTCTACCTGCTGCTCCCGCGGTCAATTGCTGCCATTAAATATGGTTCAATCGTAAAACTGAAGCCAAGCATACGGCTGTAGAAACTGCCTTGTACAAGACCCGAGGCTTTTCTGCTCCTATCCCCCCTGCTGCTCTGAGACACCGAGAGAGAGAGAGAGGGAGAGAGAGGGAGGGTGAGAGAGACAGACCGAAACAGGTCCACAACAACCTTACTTTCACACTTAACATAAATAGTTAAGGCAAAAAATGGATAGTAATGTAATTGAAGTGATTCAGATGCAATGAGAACGACGATGTGATAATAATCATTAGCAAGACAAGCAGCCAATAACAGCTGTATTATCATACTATTATTAGGCCTAGAAGCAGTAGGGTACGACTACTACTAATAGTCGCAGTGGTGGTAGCCTAGTATCGATACAGTGTTAATAGTAGAAGGAAACATAAATAGTCATACATAAGGAGTACTATTTATGTATACATTCAAATAATCTATATATTAATCTATATTATTCTACTAATCAATTAATACAGGTGAAATGCGATACAATTTTTGTGCTATTGATAATATGGCCAAAATATGTATATTCTTGTGCTGAGTGTGTGTGTGTGTGTGTGTGTGTGTGTGTGTGTGTGTGTGTGTGTGTGTGTGTGTGTGTGTGTGTGTGTGTGTGTGTGTGTGAGAAAGGAAGATGAGGGAGAAAGTCCAGACGTCACATGCATAAGGCCCCCTATGCCATATCGTACATACACACAAACCGTGTTATATCATATTATTAACACTACACTCATACATACTTACTTACCATACAGTCTTTGATTTAGTCTCCTTACATCTCTCTTATCATACATGTGTACAACTTTTAACATAATTGAGTCAACAGAATAAAAGCGGCAAACATGTTGACTACTCCTGTGTATCATGACAGAGATCTGGACAGACACTAGGAGATTAGGAGCTGTGACCTGATCACTTTTTATAAGCCTTCCTATATACATAATGACATCATTATGCTAGTGGACATGAATATGGATCCAGTGATCAGCAGCCTATGTCAGCTACAGCCCGGCACACACGTGTGTATCCGTGTGTATTTGTGTGTATGGGCGTGCGCATGCATGCCAGTCTACCAGCCCGCCTAAATAGAACTGTGATCTGCAGATTGCTGTTGCCTTGGTAACTAAAGCTTACCCCCCCCCCCCACACACACACACACACACACTCATACATAGCTATGCACATACACACACAAAAAACGACAAGAGCTCAAATTTACTCATTTTGAGTAAATTTTAAATTGTGATGTGTTTGCGTGTGTTAGGCAACACACAACAAATCAGTTGTTGCCAATACATCTAGTGAGATGGTTTTTGCTGTATAGCGGTCAGACACTCTGTCTCCCCAACATACAACCACCTATCTGGTTGATTTTTATTGTATGGATAGAAATCTTATAAAGAAGATCCTTGATCCTATTTGGTCTCCGTCTCAGTCCCATTTTTTTTTTTACTTGTGTCTCTGTCTCCTAATCCTATCTCACAACATCTCTCATGTCTGGACCTTGCATCTCTCTCGCCCACTCCAATGGTTTTACCATAGCTTTCGCTTTCTCTCTTACCCCAATATAAATATATTGCATAATTGCAAAATAAATACATTCAAATTTGTTCTATTATATCAATTTACAGTGGCTAACTGTATAATGTACAGATGTAAGAGCATGTTCAAATTGATATTTAAATGAATCCCATGAATTTGTGTTTTAGAAGCGGTTTCCCTTTCTCTGTAGCTTTGTGGACATCACATGTCTGTCATGAAGTAACATCTTTCCACATTTCTCCCAAATAGAAATGTCACACAAATCACTTTCCTCAGGCGCCAGGCGGCCAGCAGTGTGTCACTGGGGATCAGCTTGGGGGAAATCATCTGGCTCACTAACCGCGATCTTGGACACAGAAGTCTTCTGTGATAAACTAACACAGATCTATTGGCGTCAGGAACTGTATTTTAACAGCTAGCTATTGCACCAGTGGCTCACAAATGGGTTCACCTGAGGCCAACAACACGAAGCGTTTGCGTGTGCGCGTGTTGGGGGGGACCCTACATCCACAGGGCAAACATGTGACCCAGAGTATAGCCAAGCCTTGTGCAACAAACGCACACAGGCCCTTGCAAATAGTAGTTTCCCTCAAGGCTCTGGTGATCCACTGCGAGGAACCAAAGATCATTTCAAATTTACCATCAATGCTTTGAGACAGGGGTCGATGGAGCTTGGATGAAGAAACAATAGAGAAAAAATGAGATGTGTGTGTAGTTGGTACTGGGTAACTGGAAACATGATATGTTGGAGAATTGTGTACCAGTAACACTCAGATTTGGACAAGAAATCATAACTGCAGGGACATAGAATCCCATGTCGTGGTCCAGAGGCCGATTATGGATTCCCCACCGGGACTGATATTACCCTCGTTGACTCTGTAGGCCTAATTGCCTGGGTGCCCCCGTAGAGATATGTAGTCAGTCACGCTGCGGAAGAAGGCTCGAGTCGTAGGCGGCTCGCGTCGCCATTACATTTCGTCGACATCGACAGCTTGATTCCTAAATGGAACTTCGGGAAGCAATGCGCTGCTCGATTGGACATTGACATATATTCAAAATTATTAACCGCAGCCTTTGGACATTTTTCCGATTTGAACCTACCATGAATTTATAATAAGTATAAGTATACAACACTCCGATCCACCACGGTTCTGATTTTCACTCCTGCTGCCCTGCGGCGGCCTCCAGCGGTAATATCATGAATTACACGCGTAAATGTAGATTCAAGAAAGGTTTTAAATGCCATGCCATTGCCAGTCACATTATTTCCTTAAAATATCCCTTTGTTGTTGGATCCATGAAGGATCATACATGGTCAACAACAGTGGCAAATGGCTTCTCAAATATCGCAACAAATCAGTACATTTACAGACCAGTGTAACCATTAATTGAAACGGGACAGAATAAATTCCAGGTGGGATGACGTCAAAATAAATGCAGAAAGAGGACACCGAAGCCAGGAGATTTCCTTTAATGAAAGAAGCAACGTAACACAATATAGAGATAGTTTTCCCCTTTTATGAAAATAAATAAATCATTTGACGTCCCACTCAAACCATTTCCTTTCTTCCTCTGGGTGGTTCCTGTATGAAGCAGAACCTTCCTTCAGTTGCAGAATTAAACTCAACTTATTTTTGGCACAAGATAAAAGCAAGACAGAAAGATGAGTGATGAGTAAAAAGAGAAGAGAGAAAGAAGTAGCAAAAATAACCAAGCCATAGATTTGGTTGTGTTTATCAAGACAACAATGTCGTCGTCAGCCCATTTTCTTGCTTCCCGTCGAAATGCCGCTAGGCAAAAAAAACAACAACAACAACCTGTTGCCGGGGTGATCACTGTTTTAAAAAAAACACACACCCATTTCCAAAGAATTTAAATGCCTTTTTTTTTTTTTTTTTACTCTGAAGGTTGTCGTGTTTTATTTCTAGACACCGCGTTGGAGGGAGAGGAGTGGTTCTGTTGTGAGTGATGACAATGATGAGTGACTGAGGAGTAAACAGATCAGGGATCAGGGAGCACAGCCAGTCCCCTGTGTGCGGACGGCAGGCTGAGAACCAAAATGACCCCGAAAACAAGCCGGCAGCACAAGATCTGAGCAGGGACGACAGGGGAGAGTAAAGCTGCTTATGACGCGCATGGAGGGAATGAGGGACGTGTAGAGGAGGAGGAGGCGTTGGGGAAAGGTTTGGTGATCTAGACTAGGGGTGGGGTCACTGCTGATCTTTGAAAGCATCCAGGCCGAAGGCGGTGTCCAGGAAGCGACGCAGCTCCGTCAGGTGAGTGTTTTTGTTCCCGGTGGCCGGGGCAGCGGCCGGGTCTCTGCCAGCATACCTGGAGAGAGTGAGAGAGTCGGAGTCATAGAGAGAGAGAGAGTCAGAGAGAGTGAGAGTGAGAGTCAGAGAGAGAGAGAGAGAGAGAGAGAGAGAGAGAGAGAGAGAGAGAGAGAGAGAGAGTGAGAGTCAGAGAGTGAGAGAGAGTCAGTTAGTGTGAGTGAATGTGCGAGTGCGAGAGCGAGAAAGTTACAGAGACAGAGAGGTGTCAGGAATCCGAAACCACGGCCATTTGAGAAACATGGACAGAGATAGACGGAGGGGTAAGTTACATAAGGCCCTGCCTGATGGCTGCAGTTCTATAGTCGTCCATTTCATACCAAGGTAAGAAAATTAAGAAGGAAGATTTAAGAATTAGGAACAATAAATACTCCATGACATTCCAACTTTGAATGTATTGAGCTCAAATTGAATGCAACGTGTTTTTCCATCAGACTTGATGTGTTTGTAAGGTTCTATTGAGGTCATTACCAGACAGGCTTGGCGCGCTCGATGGTGGTCCTGATGCGGGGCTTGACGTAGTCATAGTAACCCTGGTTCTTGTGCTCCTCCTGGCACCAGACCAGGTCGGCGTTGGCGTACTTCTCAAACTCGGACCGGACCAAGTCGAAGGGGAACGGAGACAGCTGGAGACAGGGGAGTGGATTAGGGGTGTGTGAAAGTGTGTGTGAGTGATTGAGTGAGTGTGTTTGTAAGTGAGTTAGTGCGAGTGAGTGAGTGAGTAAGTGAGTCAGTGCCAGTGAGTAAGTGTGTGTGAGAGTTTGCGTGTGTGTGTGTGAACGTGTGTGTGAGTGTGAGTGTGAGTGTGAGTGTGAGTGTGTGAGTGAGTGAGTGAGTGAGTGAGTGAGTGAGTGAGTGAGTGAGTGAGTGAGTGTGTTGCAAGTGTGTGTGAGTATGTAAGTGTGCGTGTGCTTGCGTGTGCGTACCTGCTCGATGCGGGCGATGGCCACGGTGTCCTCCATGCCGCGGGCCTTGCGCTCCTTGACCAGCTCGTAGTAGACCTTCCCCGTGCAGAAGATGACCCTCTTCACCCCCTGGGGGTTCCCTGCCGCGGCGCCCTCCTCAACGATGAGCCTCTTGAACTCGGTACCTGAGGGAGAGCGAGGATCACACCAATGATTTAATGACCCATCAACTCAACCATCGCCTACGCTCACGTAAGAGATCAACGGTGTTATTGTGGCTGTGGTTACCAGGCAACATGTCGTCAAAGCTGGAGCGGGCGTCGGGGTGACGGAGGAGGGACTTGGGCGTGAATACAATCAGCTGGAGATGGAGGGACAGAGGTAGAAACATGAAGAGGAGAATGGGGGGGGATCAGTTATTGTTCCTCCCAACAGGTAGAAGCTGTCTTTTGGTTTGACTGATATAACAAGCCCTATCACAACTACCCCTTGTTTCAGGTTGTGTCGATTTCATAAAATCTTTTTTTTATTTGATTTATAATTATATGCCACCTTAATTATGAGGCCGTCCCGTCTGGTCAGCTGTGTGTGTGTTTATGTGTCGGTGCTTGCGAGCGTGTCGCCTCACAGGTTTTCTGAAGGGAGCATGGATCTGTCTGCGGAGGACGTGGAAGAAGTTTGCAGGATTGGAACAGTTGACCACGATCCAGTTGCAGTCGAACAGCTGCCTCACTGCAAAGTCCTCTTTCATGGTCTGATGGAGGACACACAAAGACACACAGACATGTTACCACTAGTCCCCTGGTAACCCATGGTAACCTCAAGAGGGCAGGCGTCAGGAGGTCCTGTAGGACAGTGAAAACTATTCTTATAGCCGTTTGTGATTATTTGTGTGTTTCCAGGTGTGTGTGTGTGCGTGTGCATGCGTGCGTAGGTTTGTGCAGGTGTCTGCAGGTGTGTGTGTGTGTGTGTGTGTGCGTGTTTTACAGGCATGACATCAGGGTCATCATTGCACATCTGCAGGAACCTCTCTGGACGGGCTGAAGAATGTTCCGGGCCCTAGAGGGAGAGCGAACGAGAGGAGAAAGAGAAAGAGAGAGAGAGTCAAGCAAAGAGGCATTGATGCCTCAGCGTGCGTCTAATACAGCGTTTCTATAATCAATGTACGGTTCCAGTTAGGAGGCAGGTGGCTCTCTGTGGTTCGGTCCAACTGAAATTATCTGTTTGGTCCCGAGATTAAAAAAATTAAAGAACCCCCATTCCAACATAGATAAGAGTGTATTACATTACACAGACAGGCAATTGGGAGTGAAATGCTTGCCATTTCATGCCCAGCCTTTCATTCCATATCATGAGTCTGTGTCAGTGTGTGTCAGTGTGTGTCAGTGTGTGTCAGTGTGTGTCAGTGTGTGTGTGTGTGTGTGTGTGTGTGTGTGTTTTTGTGTGTGTGTGTGTGTGTGTGCTTGTGTGTTGCCGCGAGCCGCGTACCATTCCCTCCATGCCGTGGGGCAGCAGCAGGACGATGCCGTTCTGCCTGACCCACTTGGCCTGGCCGGGGCAGATGAACTGGTCAATGATGCACTGGGCTGTGTTGTGGAAGTCCCCGAACTGGGCCTCCCACAGAACCAGGGCGTTGGGGCTGGCCATGGCGAAGCCCAGCTCAAAACCTGCACGCAAACACACACACACACACACATACATATATTAACATGACAACAGATGTGTGTGTAGTGTACGTCTACTCGGCAGAGCTGCACCTCAGTTCCTTATCTCTGCTCTCCGTTCTGAATCCAGGATACACAGAAATCATTTGAGCTTCAGGCAACATGTTGATTGCTTTGATTCTGTTGACTAATGGATATTTAAGAAAAATAATCAAAATTGTAGACGGGGGGGGCGCAGCCTCAGCTGTGGCTATTTAAGAGTCATGGCTCAGTAAGGAGTCTCTCTGGCCTAGTGTGTGTTTGAGCCTTTTGTTTCAGTTCACTATTTATTTTAGAGGAGCTCTGGTAGTCTTTGTTTTGTAGTTGAGGAGCTACTGCTGTGTGGTTGGCCCAGTAGTATCTTCTCCTTAGATCTCTTCACTTTCTGTTGGGAAGGCTGTATGCCTTTAATGATGGCATCCGTTTGTCCCTTTTGCAACATACGTCTCATTGTTTTGAGCCGGTGACCGTCAGTCAGTGAAACTCACCGAGGACTCCATACTCTGACAGACAGCTGTTGCACACGGTGTAGGGCGCCTGGTCTGGAGACATGTGGTTCATGGGGATACAGATCCTCTTGTCCACGTTCTGGTCATGGAGGACATGGTGCCGATGACTAGAGACAGAGACAGAGACAGAGACAGAGAGAGAGAGATTCAGAAACAACAGACGAGGTCCAAAGGACAACAAAGAACTGCAGCGCTCCGTAGAAAGCCTCACATTGGTCAACCAATGGGGAACATTGCAGACGCTATGTCCCAGAGGTGGCGGTAAGTCACTCATGAGCAAGTCACGTTCAAGTCTCAAGTCATAACCTTCAAGTCTCAAGCAAGTCCCAAGTCACTGTGGTGAGAATCAAGCAAGTCACAAGTCAAGTCATTGCTCAGGTCAAGCAAGTCACAAGTCAAGTCATACAAAAATCTGATGATCTAACCCAGTTTCCACATTTAAAAATCGGTAAAGAGAGTGGTTCATAAATTGAGTTTTATTTCAACATTAACAATAACAACGTCTTAACATTAACAATAACTCAAACTATTCAAAACATTCCAAAACCATTCTGTGAATAGGCCCAAAACTGAAGGCAGCTCTGTCCATCACAAATGTCCAGGTAGTGGTTCAACTGAATTTGGGGACTGGAACTTGAACCCTCTTAATTTTTTTGCGGTATGCTGAGAACAGCCCAGTCGGACACTCTGGCTCTGACGGTGTAATTTTACTTGAAAATTACTTGAAATCCTTATCATAACCCACTTACAGCCACTGAGTTAGAAGTAGCCTACTGACATGAAAATTAAACAAGTCAATCATCTGTGGAACGTGCAGGGCTCGAAAAAATCCAGCCAATGATTTTCAGAACCACTGAGTGGCATTGGACAGTAAGTACGTCAATCAAACGGTCGTACTGCACTCCCCCTCCCCCGCTCCCCGCGAGTGACCCCTTTGTGCACGTGCACATACTCAAAGCTTGTGACCCAGAGCAAGCTTCTGTTTGTTGTTATCCTGCGGTAGCTACTGGAGCTAGCTAACTAGCTAATCCACATTTGGACCTAGCACTGTCTAGAAGACAACCCTAAACTCCAACCTAGCTAGCCTGGCTCACTCTCGCGCATCTGCGTTCGCGCTCGTGCGTGTTTGCGCGTCCATGTACTTGGAATGGGTGGAGTCAGAGTCAGCGTAGAAGGAGAGGGGGTAGGTTGTTTGAGTTGTGTATTTCAAAATCTGCTGGCGCATCGCAAATCCCATATCCAACCTTTAATCTAACTTTTAAAAAGTCATTTTGAGTCATCTGTCTCAAGTCTAAGTCAAGTCTCAAGTCAAAGTCTTTTATCAGTGTTAGTCAAGCAAGTCTCAAGTCCCCAAATTTGCGACTCGAGTCTGACTCGAGTCAAGTCATGTGACTCGAGTCCCCCATGTCTGCTATGTCCATACTTTTTACAGTCCCAGGGGAACACCCTCTTCCTCTCTAGTGCACCACAATCATTCCTCTCTCTCTGGGGTGTACCTGAAGGTGCCTCGTTCCACATCCTGTCCAGAGAGTCTGACATGGGTTCCCTCTCTGAGCAGGGAGCCAAAGGCCATGTACTCTCCCAGAGCCCAGTCCACGGTGCGGTTCTGCACCATCGTACCTCGACCCTTCAGGATGCGACTCAGACCTGAATCAAACAAATATACAACTCACTTTTCCATTGATGGTTATGCTATTATCTCATTAAATATTACAGTCATGTATGGGACCATACAGTATGTTTAAGTGAATGCAGTGCGTACCCCCGTGGATGGTGAAGTCGTCCACAGGCACGGAGGAGGCCACCTGTCCGATGTGGTTCAGGTCCTCTTCACTCAGGCCCGTTGAGGGACAGGTCATAGATTTAGGCTGGCCGTCCAACGTGAAGAAACCTAC